>NW_010200968.1:0-42490 GCF_000695765.1 Mesitornis unicolor | reverse complement strand
GAACCCCCTCACCTTTTGCCCTGCTCATGAAAATTTGATCTCAGCCCAAAAGGGTTCATCTGAGGCACCTTTCTGCCTTGAAACCATGGACCAAAAATCCCTAGGGCTGTGTAGGGCAGTGGCTCCATACCAAGATCTTCAGGTGCCCCAGTGTTTGCTGTGAGGCACCGTCTTGGGCTCCAAACCTGAGACTGGGCATGTTGCAGGCTGCAGGGGAGGTCAGGCTGGTCCCAGCCCTGCAACTGGATGTACTGGAATACAAAGAGAAGGATCAAACATTAATATTCATCCCTGAGTGCTGGCGATGGACTGAATACAGTCTGCAAGGGAGATATCAGACTGCTCACGGCGCGGATGGCTTTCTGAGGTATAAACGAGATTATTGTATATCTAAAATACAGACTTGGAGAAATGTTTTCTTGGCTCCAAGAAGAAAAGCTTCTTTATTTGTGGAGTTAATTTGCATTTACTGTAGCTTGCATTAAAGTTACCCATTTCCTTTCATTCAAGGGACTTCTCTTTTGTTCACATGAAAGCAGGCAGATTAACCATCTGCAATGCACGTGTTCCTCCTGCTAATTGCTTACGGGATGCTCCGCTTTCCACTCCCCCAGAACAACTTCCCAAAGACTGAGCCAAAGTCACCGCAACTTGCCAGCACCATTACCTAGGAGGGGAGGCTCTGCCACAGCAGCATGGAAATACTGCGTGATACAGGCATGGACAAGCATGGAGGGAAAGATCCAGCACCCAATTCTGCTGATATTCTCCATGTGGCAATAGCAATCAAAGGCTGTGCCTGTCAGAAATCCCTGCTGGCCCTGTTAGCATCCTGCAGGGAGATTGCAGTGGGATGACAGCCGGCTTTGAGAGGAGTTTGTGACTTTTTGGGTGCATACGTGGTGGGTCACAAAGTGTGGCAGCTCCTCCAGCATCCCTGCCTGGCTTGCTAATGAGAACTCCTTTAATTCAGCATCCACCTTTGCCCTTGGTGGTATGCAGCAGGGCTTCTACTACCACTTCCACATGGGCCCTGTAGTGCTAGGTGCTGTACATAATAAAAGAGACTTCTTGCTCTAAAACATTTACGGTCTGAAAAGACTACACAAAAGACAGAGGCTGGAAACCCAGGAAAATGAAGACTCAGCTTCACAAAGGTATTGAAATACTTCAGACGCTCACCAATGCTTAGAAACCCCTGAAGGCCACAGCAGAACTGGCACAGCTCCCAGTCGGGTATCCCATCCACAAAAGGGGCATTTTCCCCTCTTCTGAGCAAGGCTTGGGAAAAACTGAGCGAGGAAGTGACTCACCACGGTACCTGCTCTGCGGGAAGAGGCCTTCATGCCTTGCTCCTGGCTCCGAGGTTCCTCTGGAGATGTGCTGCTCACCTAACCCAGACCCACAATTGCTGGTAATTGATGTTTTTGCATGTCCAAATCCTTATCTATCCAAATCCTGGCATTGCACCCTCAGTCCCTGGGTTCAAGGAGAGTGCATGAGATATGGATGCTTATCAGCACTGTGCCCCGCTCCTTGGACAAAGGACATAAGCGGAGCTAGAAAATACCCTTTAAACCCCCCTCAGATGGTCCTTTTAGGGGATACCTTGTCACACTTTCCCAAGGGGCATTGAGCTCCCAGGGATTTTTAGCTCAACAGCGAGATTTTTACATGTTTCAGCTGAGCGGTGCTGGTTGCCAGTCATTAAGGCAAGTTAAAATAACAGCAAGTGATGCAGCTAAAACATAGCTTTGAGAGGAGCCAAAGTTTGTAAGCAGTTAGAAGGAACTCTTTTCCTGTCCTCCGTTTCAAGTGAAAGTTTGTATATTTTAATGCCTCCAGCGCCAAAAATGAGGATTTGAGCCGCCTCCTGCAGGGCTGAATGGCCACAGCTTCTCAAAGGAAGAAAAACTGCAATCATGGGGACTAGAGCATCATAGATCCCCCAAACACTCTGGTACCAGTTTTCATCATCCAAGGCCATTAAATCCTTTGGGAGAAAGAACTGCATCCCTCATCTGTGAAGCCAGGGATGAAGATTGCATCTAAAGCGCCACCTTGCCTTTGCACAAGGGGATTTGTAAAGAACAAAAGCTTCGAGTAATCCTCCTCATCTTAATAAAAGGATAAGACAAAGTTACAAGCAGTCTCGGGAAAATCTAGTTAGGACAGGCAGCTTAAGGCAGGGAGATTAAAGAGTTTGACATGCATAAGTATTTGTGCCTTTCCGAACTGTTTTGAGGGCAGAGGACAACAATGTGAGTTCTTCGATGCTCCTGGCACTCTGCTGGGGAAGAGCCATCCAAATTCCTTGATTTCTTTCATTGGTTCAGTGCCATGGCTGGCAGGGGCTGCTTTTTCCCCTCTGTTGGAGGGGGAACACAGCCAATTCAAGGCTGCTGAGCGCCTGGCTCGATTTCCCAGCTCCGGGATTGAGGATAAACTGGGAGAGTCTGCAGTGAATGAGCCTGTGTGCTCCAGAGAGACCATCTGGTTTTACTGGAAATACTGCGGATTAAAGGTCTCCTAATGGTATTTAATTTAGATTCCATGAGACCTCCAGCGGGTAGCTAACAAAGGATCAAAAAAATGTATTTTTTAAAAAACATCTCCACTGAGAGGTAACAAAGCTGCTGAAGCTTAGTGGATGTGAGTGTGTAAACACTGCTCAGCAAGCTCCTGAGCACAGGCTTTGGTTCAGGCGTGCGCAGCAAACAGCCCTTAAGCTTTTTGTCTCATCTCAAGGCTTTCCAAGGGATGTGATGGTGAGATGGGTGTGGAGCTTAGTGCAGACTGCTGGCAGGGTTTGTGCTTTTCCTGGAGCACAGCGACAGTGTAGGCATATCATTGGTTTAATCTCAGTGAATTTAGACCAAATAGAGAAGAAATCTGCATGTGTGTCAGAGAAGGAAACTGGGTACCTCTCTGTGGATGCTGCAGCCTTAGATTGGGTTTGGGATGCATCCTTTGGGATCGTCTCTGCTTTCAGAGATGGTGTCTGCAGGTCTTTGACCCTTCTGGATCCCAGCCACGTTCACAAGAAGACCACAACTGCTTGTTTCACGCAGTGTTGACCTGACTTCTCACTGCCTTTCCTAGTCAAGTCCTCACTTCTTCCATTCACTGCAATTAAGGGGTCATCACTGGGATGCCAAGTGTGGCACGGGCCCATCAGGCTGTGTAACCTTGGATTTCACCATAGCAAAAACTCCTGGCACGAACACATGCAGCCTTCACTGTTTTCCTCCCTCCTCCGTGCCATTTCCTGCCGTAGTGATGCAGTACTGCACAACCTCTGTTAAGTCCTTTACTGCAGCGGTCCCATAAATCCTCATCTTGATGCTCCAATTATCCCTCTCGGTACACATCTGACTTCAAAATCCCATCCGACAACTTCACTGAAATTCTACGAGCGACAGAGCCATTAAGTGCAGTCTGGTCACCCTAATTCACTTAATAATTTGACATGGGCATTTTTTCACCTTTTTTATGCCCATACAGGGAGGTGATTATAATCAGGGAAGTGACTTGGTTCAAATGACATAATTGGTTTTCATATTTATTCCTCCTCACTGATCTCAGTTCAAATGTGCTCAGCTCACAAGTCAAAAAGATGATTCCTTCTAATTATCAGTTCTGTAGAGCTCATCTTGGGCTCTGCAGATCCAGCTGTATCCTTTGTGCCTCTCTGCCATGCCATCACCAAGAATAAAGCTTTTGCAATCAGGACGCAGTCAGTCACGTTTTGTCGCTGATGTGCAAGACAGAACGGAAGCTCATTTGCCCCTCCACCCCTCTATGGGCTCGCTTGAGTCAAGAGTTTTTTTGAGAAAAAAACACGTGATTCCAGCTGGGGCATGACTGCAGGAGGGAAATGGAGGGGGAACAACACAAGAGGGGTGCTCCAAGCTGCAGGGACAGCGGGTGAAGCTGGCGAAAGGCACGGTGGATGAAATCACCCGTGAGTCAGTCTCCTTGCACAAAGGGTGAGTGGAGGGGCCGTGTCCCTTTGCTTGAAAGCTTCCTGCACCGTGGGATGGGGGTTTTTGATGACTCTTCCTGCAGTCAGGACCTTGGGTCACAACACAGTCATATTTCTGGGTCTGTGACACAGTCCCAGAGCTGAGGCTGTATTTGGATCAATTGACATTCAAGCTGTCCCTGACATTGATGCCATGGAGCTTCATCATTGAAGCTGTGGCCTCTGCTAATTGAGTTCCTGCAGAACTTTCGGACCTTGTTTTTGCAGGCTGTGACTAAACTGTGGCTTTTGATGAGAACCTGGAGTTCGGCTGTTCTTGCTCTGGGAGTAGGAAGGGACAAAGAAGGAAAAAGTCGGGAGACCACAGCTTTTTTCCCTGCATTTGCTGGGTAAGGCCACTTCTTCCCCATGGATGGATTCACCATGGGCCATACCCTGACCCATCTCCTGACAGCAGTTGCAGTCAGTCTGACTCTGTAAAGTGTTGCCCTTGACAAAACAAGAGATGGGTCCACAGCTTTTATGCCATCCTCATCAGCATATTGGCTTAGCAATGACTTAATTTTCTTGTGTGTAGAGCTGGCCCTGCTCACGGGTTTGATAGACAGATCATCAAAATCCAGGGCTCCAACGGGCCTTTGCTCAAGACCTCTATTTAGCGTGTCCATCTGTTGCGTGACTGACACAGATGGCAAAAGCCATATTTCAGCAAGACCCCTGCACATCTCATCACCTGGCAGCTGGGGGGGTGAGCTGATGGCAGGGCAAAAGGGAGAACACGAAGTGCTGGGGTCCTTTGTGGGCAGGTGGAGGACGGTGACAGAGGAACAAGCAGTGGGGGGCTGAAGGCAAATTGCTCAACGAGTCACATATTTTTAACAAAGTGTTAAAACGGGCAGCTGAGGAGCATGGTGCATCCACCATCGCCTGACACCTTCTGACCCAGGTCCTGCTCCAGCTCATCTCCTGAGCCAGTCCTCTCTGAATTTCCCCAAGTGAATTCCTCTGTGATTTCAGGCATTTGGTGACACCTTTACCACCTCTTCTCCCCTCTCCCTGTGCCATCTGATAGCCGTGGCTTTGTTTTCTGACACTGCTCCAGCATCTCAGGGGACATTGGGGTGTCTTACGGTTGAGTTGTGGATGAGATGCTCTGGGGACTCTTCTGCACCACAAGGCTGCCCCGGGGCTGTGATTGTCAGGTCCGTGGCTTGAAGACCCTTTTCTTCCCTTCCAGTCTTGTGTGCCTAATTCCTCTGAAGTAATCCCAAAAGGGCAGTCAAACATTTCCATAATAAGGAGCATTCTGAATGAGCAGTTGCTGTCTCTGCCTCATCTGTAGGCTTTTCCTAAGACAGAGAGTAGTTACTTTTGAAAGTAAGAACGGAAACACAGAGAAACCAAACTGAAATTATTTCCTTTAAACTGCTGTAGAGAATTTTAATTATGGTGATGAGCTTATCATGCTATGTTTCTTTCAGTGCTTCTATTTGGAGGGAATGGGTAAAATCTACCTACGCTTAAAGCATGGACAATTTTATACACTTATCCATTTACATATATACATATAGATATTTATATCTATATGTATAGTTGAGCTTTTCTGATCTTGCCTACAGCCCTTTTGGAGAAAGCCTGTGTTAGTCTTGCAGATGTGGAAGGGGATTACACCACTAAGCTTGGTGCATGATGCAGTAGCTCTGCACCTGAAATAAAGATAAGCGGAATGATTCCCCCAGCTCTATTAATAATTTTCCCAGCGGGAAGAATAATACTCATCCTCCCCTTCAGATTGGTCACTTTCTGCAGTGTTATAAAGTATCAGTCACACACCAAAAATTCCCCCAAGATAAAGGGCTGCTTTTCTCTGAGTTGAAACAAAAAGGATTAACACAGCATACAAATGCAAACCTGGTAGATAGTGACAGTGCTTTCTAAAGCTCCCATTTCTGTCAGATTTCCAAGCACCTGATGGACAAGTTCACCCCAAGTTAGAGAAGCAGATGATCCCATTTGTTTACCCCTTTGGCATGATGCAGGAAATTTGTAAAAGCTTTTCCCATTTTGCTGAGTTTGAGACCAACGAAGCAGCCAGCCACAGTGAGTTCAGAGCAGCCATTACGAAAGTTTTCAAATATCTTGTTCCTGGAGATTTTGCTTACTTTGTTGTTTAGTGAATCCATCGATCCTTGCGTCCATCCACCCACGTTATCTATGCAGCAATGTACAACTATATTTGCCCAAATGCACCAACCAACCCATTCACCCTCATATTTATCTCTACCCTTCTAGAGTTGCACTGGGTGGGTTTGGTGGACACAGCGGCACTCAGACATGGCCACTACTGTAACCCTGACGAAAAACTCACATTTTTTTTGTCCCATACTAGGGATGTCATCAGGTGCTGAGTGAGTGGTGGCCGTGCAGTGATTGGAGCTGGTTTCCAAAGGGATCCAAGGAAATGTGTGTAGGGCTTGGGACTTCCTCAAGGTCCTTTCTAGGACAACCTGGGCAGGAAGCTGGGTTTGTCCAACTGGATTTGTCCCAGTTACACATGGGCATCCCCTACAGGGACTCTGCATCATTGCCTGCACCATCCTTGCAGGGGGATGAGAGTCGCTCTAGCTCCAAAATCCACTGCGTGGGTGTGCTGGTGTTGGTATTACAGTGGTAGCTTATGGTGCTTGTCACGAAAAGACATCTTTTCTTCAGCAGATTTTATGCTGCTTCTTCCAAGGTTGCCTTTCTGATAAAGCAAACACAAAAGGGCTGCTGTAGATGATATCTCACAGCCTCTGAGCAGGCTCTGGGAGGGCTGTGCAGGGGAAAACACTGGATTTTTCCTTCTGCAAGTGGCTGTGCAGGCTCTTCCAGCAGCTTCCCTGGGAGCAGGACCCTCTGAAGAGCAAACCTTCATCCTCCATGGGTGCTCGACTTTGGTGCTTTGCCACATGAGAGCATGGAGAGCCCCACACCATGGAGAGCAGTGGGGAGCCCGACTCATGGCCAGGCTCATCGGAATGTCCCGTGGTGTGGCTGGAGATGCTGGCTGCAAACTGCTCTGTGTCCTTGATGAGGTCACCCCACATCCATCCCTGCCATGGCAGCGGTCGATGTGCAAAGTCTCCTCTATACCCAACCAGGAGCAGGTCCCTGAAGAGCTGGTGTGCACCTCTGGTAGCCCTCAGCCTCTCAGGCCAATTAAAATCCTCTTCAAGTGATGCATCTCATCTCCAGACCCCTCTGGGGAATTTGCACACCTCATTAGTGTAATTGGGAGACATCTCCACCGTGGCAGAGCCCACCCAGCCACTGAACTACTGTGACTGTTGCAGGACAGAGCCCTACAACTTGAGAAATGGCAGGGTGAAGGGGCCCATCATCTCACGGGGACCTTCCAAGATCCCTCCTTGAAGGGTTCAGTGCAACAGCACTTGTTTAATAGCATCTGGTGTTTCTGTGTTGAAACACCTCTGCCCTTGGACGCTTGCTTCAGAAGTGCTTGCCACAGTGTCTGGGTACCCACTTGGTTGTCTACAGCTTTGAAAACCTCCTAATTTATCTTCAGGGACTGGCAGCTAATTATCCAACCCCCATGTCACAGATGGGGAAACTGAGGCAGAGGGCTGTTAATTAGTGCATGAGTAACATGGTCCTCTCTCTGCCCTGGGAGGGGTGTGGGGTTAAGAAAAGCAGAGGTGAGGAGTCCTCTCTCAAAAAAAAATTTGTCCTTGTTGGTTTCCACCTTGGAAGAGCAGCTATAACCATGTAGTGTTACCATTTTCCTGCGTTTTTTTCTGCCTGCAAGAACCAGGTCTGCTGCCTAATGCTATAGACACAGACTGGGACAAAGTAAATGCAGGGACAATGTAAGGACAGGAGGTTTCTGTAGAACCTGACTCAATGAAAACCAAATCTGCATGGCATTTAAGAGGTCTTCTGCCTCCTCTAAGTACTGCCTCCAAACTGACATAGAGCAGGGCTTGTATGGCAGGATTGTCCTCTTCCTGTCTTAAAAGTATTATGAAAGATTAGTGCCTGCTGTCATCGCGGTTTGTAGGCATGTTATTGTTATTAATTACGGTTATTACTGCAGCGCAGATCGACACAGCATCTGGCCGCCAGGCTGCCTGCACCACCAGGGCTGCCAGCCGCCGAGAGCTTGGTAGCCAAAAAACCCGGCAGCTGGCCCGAGCAGCACGAGCTCAGCCGCGTCGTGGCCAGCTGGCCCAGCAGACAAATAGGAAAGAGTTTTTGCAAGTGTTTTCGAGCAATGGATTTAGCTCTGGAAGCTTTGAGGAGAGATGCCCTTTCATCAGCCTGGAATGCTTGGGAGCACTGGGAAGCTTTTATGTGGCGTTTCTGGAGGTGGGGGAGGACTTTGGTATTTTTAGAGGCTCTCCTTCATCTCTCCTCTCTTGTAGCTCTGCTTTCTCTCTTTGCAGCAAAGTGGAGAGAGGAAAGGGAAAAAAGGGAACACTCCAAATTGAAACAGGAGGGCTTGAAGCTCTGCTGGAAAGCAAAGGAGGAGAAATCTCCCCTGGTGGCCCTTCCCTGGGGGCAGAATGAAAGGAAATGTTGTGAAATCAAAGCACTTGTGGAAATGTAAATTCCTAGTAAATACCATGGAGGGAAGGAAGGAGACTGTGAATATTTAAGTAATCCTACTTATTTGTATCGATGGCAGCTCAGCCCCGGCGGGGGACGAGGAACGACACTGCTGCCTCTCAGAGCCCCGAGACGTGGGACCCCCAGGTTCCCCACGGCAAACCATGGTCCCAGGGAATTAATCAGTGCTGCCGCAAGGGGATGCTCCCTGCTCCACGGGGGTTTCTATTTTTGCCGTGACTTCCAGTCATCGCCGGCCTAATGGGAACAGCCGGGTGTTAATGAGCATCCTCGGATGGGGTGTCTTATCTCGCTGTGCTTGACAGCACGATGCACAAGCCCCAGCCAGCCTTGTCACCTCCAGGGGTGGCTGATGGGCTTCGGAGGGACCTCGCATGTGACTCAGACAGCAGAATTAACGAAGACCTTCACCCTACCCAGAAGGGGAGAAGGTTATTTGCTGAGGAAACTGCTGCAAGAGGAGCAAAGAGCAACCTGTGATGCTTTTTGTAGGAGGAGGCTGTGCAGATCCCTGCAGGAAGAGCTGAGGTCCTGGAAGAGAGGGATTAGCAGATACAACACTTCTGGCACCATCAGACTCCACCAGGCAATAGCTTGGTTAGTGGCTTGTCTGCGTTACACAGCAGCTGGAAAAAAAACTTTATTTATGGGAGAATCCCTTGGTAGTGATCATCACAGGACCACATGCTTGGGATCAGTCCTGTTCCAGACACCCAGCTGGGGAGATGGGGACCCAAATATGCTGAAGGGTGAGAAGGCTGTGCCCTGAGACCGATGCATTGGCAGCTACGTGCTGGCATGGACACAGAGCCTGCAAGACTTGGGGCTCACCCTTGGTTATCTCCCCAAAATGACTCCTAACCATTTCAGGGACTTCTGAAACCCAGAGCAGGTGAAGCCACTGGTTTGTTGTAACATGTCTGTGCCCAGAGAGCCCCTTCCCATCCAGTCTTTGGGCAGGTAAATGAAAGAAGGCCAAGACATGGCATAAAATATTCAGGACAGAGCCTTTCAACCATTTGCTTTAAGCATCCTGAGGACTTTCTTCCCTAGGTCCTGGCCTTGCTATGACCACAGGAGTTTGGAGCATGGGCAGAGCTCAGCTGGTAGCAGAAAATTATCGTCACAAGAGCTAGAAAGCACTGCCTGGACCCAGGAGGTGCCAAAGATGCCCAAGATGCCCCATCAGATGTCTTCTAGCAGCCAGCACATGAACTTCTTGCTGGACTGGGAACACTGGTCCCCTGTCTCCTCTGAAGACAGGGATGGGAAGTTGCTACCGGGGAGGAAAAAGTAATTAGGAGCTCCTCAAATTTACCAAATTAGTGTGGAGCTGGTAGATAGCAGAGGCAGGAGAGAGCACACTGTGGTTTGTCTCGAAATGCGGCTGCAGTTCAAGAGCCTATTAAAGAGCCGGGATGTACACAGACTTTATTAGCCGCATGTCAGAAAGCACTTTCTACAGTAAATCCTCCTTAATAGCCATATGCTAGGAGAGAATTAAATGCTTTTTAGCTCTCAGACAGTTATGTAAACTTGAGAGGGTAGGAAAAACAGATAACAAATGTCAGCAGAGAAGCCTTCAGTACATACCGGTTATTAATGTATTTATCCAGGCCATTTGTTTATTGAAGATATTTTTTTTTTTCTGGGACAGGCCTATTAAGTCTGACAGCTTAATCGACACCCAATGGGAAAAATGCCATTTTATGAAGTAGTTAAACTCCCATTGATTTTGATATCAGCTCCATTTTTTAGTTTGTATTTTTTTCCCCAGCCATCACAGTCTGTTTGTGACAGACTCGTTAACGAGATATTAAACTGCCGCACTTTTATTTTTGAGGACAATAAATTACTATGGAGAAAGATGCTGTTGTCTTAACAGATGCCTTTCGAAGTGTAAACATCCCTTGACTGATAAGCAGCGGGAGAAGCAGCGTGCAAACTAGCCTTTTCATGCTAAATAAATAGCAGGACTGGAAAACTGGCACTGAAATCAATTGTGTTTTGCTTTGCAAAGAATGCCGTACTGGAGAACAGAACGGTTTAGGAGATGGATAATGGGATGCAGAGGTTTTCGCTTGGATGTGGTTTGCCGTGTTAATCTATCCTGACTGGGGAAAAAGTCTGGGAGGCTTACGCAGGGCTGTAGTGTGGGGCTGGATGGCCCCATCTCACTCCAGTATGGAACTGGGGCAGAGCTGGTCCTTCCTCCATCACCTCCTTTCATTGGGTAATGGACACAGCAGGGCTTGCTGACCTGCAGCTCAAAGAGGTGAAGGAGCTGCTCTGAGGTGACACTGGGTCCAAAGTGGGGCCACAATGCCCCATCATTTGGCACAGTCACAACATGGTTCAGATGAGGGTGTTGGGAAGCGTGCACAGGTTAGGTGATGGGTGAGAAACCCACCCCTCTGCACAGAGAAGGAGGAGGATAGGGGCCGCACAGCTCCTTGTCAAGGGTCAGAGCCAATGTGCCAGCACCAAGCAGGACTTTCTGGATGTCAGCAGCGATGGTAAGGACAGAGCCACAGCTGCCTCTGCACTGGTACCAGCTCCGCCTGGGCAAGGGAGACTGGGGAATGGCCAACATTGGCAGTTTGACGCTGGGATGGCAGTGGGACATCACAGCTCCTGCTGTCCCCTGTGCCTGCTCTCAGCCCTGGTGACCATCATGCTGGGGGCACCAAGGCAATGACAGAGTGGAGATTTTGTGCATTTAACCTCAGTGCTTGTATTTGACTCTACTCAGGGTCTTCTTCTCATAACCACGTCCAGGCCTTTCCCTGTGGGTGCTTTCCCAACATCCCTGCTAACTTCTACCTCGAGTCAAAAGGCTCCTGACTTTCCCGGCACCCCTTTTCTCCCTCCCCCCAACCCAGCCCTCCCCATCCAATGCGTTCCCAGCTCCGAGCACTGCATTAATGCTCCGTTTTATTGCATGCTCTTAATGATGCATCTGCAGATACTTCCCCTCTCTAACTGAGCAAATTCTTGCTGGGATGGAAATTTTGAAATGAGAGTCAGATTGTTTCCACATCACAGGGCACAGCCAGGCTTTAAATACAACAAAATTCCTGAAATCCGTTATCCTGTCACCTAAGCACTTGAATAATTAGCTACAGAAACATCCCACAGGCCTGAAGAGGAAGGTGAGAGTGTTTGCATTCTAATTGATCACTAAATGCAAAACAAACAGGTCACAGATCTGTCAATAATTACTTTAGAAGAGGCAGCCATGGTCACTAAGACGAACTCAATCTCCTCAAAGGCTCAGCAGCACTTACAGGTATAAGCAAGGCTCTGGCTGTTCACTCTAATGACTTTATTATTCCAATGCCATTAGGCCCATTCCTCTCTAAGTTTTGCTAATGGGCACGCACATAACCAGCCTTTGCTACTGAATCATTCTCCTACTCCTTTCTTTATTCCTTTCACTCTGTGGGGGCTGCAATTGCTTTCTATATCTATGCACATATGCATGTGGATCTTTTCCTTTTTCTTTCAATTTTATTTTTTTTAATTGGAACTGAAAAGACAATTTTCTTGCTGAAGGTGGCAATCGGAGGAGAGCACGGTTCATTTCCGAGGGGTTCCCACCTCCGGATCCCCAGTGCATGCTGTGCATCCCTGGTTCCCTTACATAAAGACCCATTGGAGTGAGGAAATGAACCAGGCTGCTTTTAACTGTTGGGATGCTATTGCAGCTCTTCTCTAGGAGCCTGGGATGCTGAAACAAAGCCAGGGCATCCTCTGAGTGTGTTGCTTCCTCCATCCACCATCTCCTGGCTCCTGATCTCTCCAGGATCTCTCTCCAGGAGACGAAAGCAGCTCCAAGCATATTTAAACTCCTTTGTCCTGCTCCTTTGCAGCTACCTCAAAGCCTCTGCACCATCTTGTCTTCACGATGCTGCTCTGTCTTTTCAAAACCCTTGGGTTTGTTTTTGGGAGGAGGCAGCATACTCTGCTCGTCCCTACACTGGAGTCTGATGCTGCCTCCGTTAATGAGGGCTGGTGCTGGGGACTCTGGAGCTCCCATAGTAAAAATCTCCCTGGGACTGACCCAAATTCATCTCAGAACTCAAGGGGCAGTTGTTTTTTCAGGATTTTTCCATGAAATGACACATAAGCAGCCACATTTCCACCGGTCCGAGGCAGGAAATGGCCGTGGGGGGCAGTGACCGCAGGGAGACAGATAATTTTGCACTTTCTGAATGGTCTTTGAATAAAAGGAGGTGAATAAAAGGACATGTTGGAGGGCAGGGAGCTTTACAGACTCACTGAACTCTGCTGGGCATCAGTGATGCCCCTCACTGCACACCCTGCGGCCACATCTGGGGGGATGCCCTGCTCACTGTGGGACCGGAGGTAGAACACCTCAGCTTGAGGAATGCTGAATTCTCAAGAGATTTACCCAGAAATGCCCTTAAAGGCTGTGGAACTTGGTCTTCCTCAGTTTCTTAACAGGGTAGCATGGATGGGAGGGCATCCCCTCTCTCTGTCTTTTAGTATATCCCAGAGTGAAGGTAGGTATGTTCCCTTTCCTCCTTGTCTGCAGGGACAGAGGGTCTTTCCAATGCCCACCACTGCATGGATGCAGCACACAGGACTCCCAGACCATGCAGGACAGAGAGGGAAATCCACTGCACTATTGCTTTAGAAGCATTAATATTTCTTCATTCAGCAATGGGCCAAAACTGCCTGGTTTAAACTCAAAACCCTTGCTTAGCCCAAACTCTAGCAGCACAGACTCGCCCTTTGGAAAGCTAAAAGGTGGGAGGAAAGTTTCCCTGCAGGTGTCTGGAGGTGGTGACAATGTTTCTTATTTGAAGTCACCCAGGTCTGGGCGCAGGACACGTGTGACAGCAGAGCTGCCATCCGCAGCCCTCCTGAAGACCAAACAGTGATGGGGGCTGCAGCTTTTAACCCTGAGCAACAGAGCTTCTTGCTGGGAGTGTGGAAAAGCGCCTCGTAGGTGGATTATTTGCCTTGGCATTAAGCTTGAATAAACAGGCAGAGGACGCCAGGCGAGGGATGGAGGGCAGCGAGCACAGCTCCATGCTAATGAATGTGGCATCCTTGAGTGTGCGAAGGAAGGGGAGGCAGACAGAGCTGTCTGTGTGGGAGGCCTCAGCACTGCCAATGCGCTAATCAGGACAGCTTCTGGCTCAGCCCTGCGATTGCTCACGCATTAGCTGAGCTGTTATCAGAAAGCTTTCCCTTAGCTCACCCCTCAGCTGGTTTTGGCATACAACAAAAAGCAACCTTTGGTCTTTTTGGAGCATCCTACTTACAGGTTGCTCCATGAGGAAGGAGAGGCTTGGGGAGCCCTGCACAGTTCCTACATCCACCAGCTGCTTCCTAAAAATTGCAGCCTGTTGGAGCCAGTCTCCTTTTTCCAAGTTGTGTGGTGCAAATATTTATTGGGTTGCCTTCCTCAGGGCATCTTCCTCTGTGAGAGAAAGAAGTAATTAAAAAAACCCAAACAGATTCCCTTTCTTTATTTTGCAGGTTGGAGGGATGACGCTAGGATGATGCTTGCGCCATTGGCACAAGCTCCATCACTGTCCATGTCCCAGTCCCAGTTTCCCTTGTGCCCATTACATCCCCTGTGCTATGTGCGGTGGGTTCTAGACGTTTTCCCCCCTTCATCGCATGAATCAGTGAAGTAGGAACAAGCCAGGGCTATTTGGCTATGTCTTCCTTGAAGTAACACGGAATGAATAACTCCCTTGGGCAGTCTTTGGGAGAGCTCCCCGGAAAATGGAAAAGGCTGAAAACAGCTTTTTTAACAATCCCCACCATGGCTCCGCCACCAGCCTCTTTGACTTTGTGATTTATTTCTTTTCAGGAGTGAGCCAGACCGTGAAATCACTTTGAAGTTTTGCTCCTGAGATGAAACATCAGGAAAGTATTAGTGCAACCATTCTTTCTTCTTTTTTTTTTGTGATAGAGGGGGAAAAAAAGAAAACCAAGGCAGAAATAAGAAGAGCTCCTGCAGAGCTGTTTACTCTAGATTAAACTGTCCCAGACTCTCTGGATCTTTACAGCTTTAGCTGAGAAACAGCCTCCAAGTGATTAATTTATAAGGTGACAAATATCACTTGCAGGCAAGAGACAATTCGGCTGTTTGGCCGAGAGTGAAGAGACTGTAAACAGGTTGTTTCACCATGTGAACAATATATCAGCTTTCAACCTCAGAGCTCCTGACACCTTGGATTCCAGTATCAGACCCAGAGCCCTTCAGCCTTTGCTGGTGTCACGATGGTCATTTTCCAGCCAATGGCCATTCACAGCCATGCATGGGCCGAAGGTCACGTAACCCCCCGAGAGCTGCGGCAATGAGGGACTCAACCAAAACTGTGGTTGTTTTGGTCAGAGGTGGGGTTTTGGAGGGAAGGTGAAGATGGGATGCAGCAATGCAGTCAGCTAGGTTGGGGCTGGAGCCGCTCGCCGGGTGCAGGCGGAGTTACCTGTCTCAAGAGTTATCCCCAGAAAGCCAGATCATCACTTGAGACTAATGACATTAATTGCGCCTGGATGAAAGCAGACACACGCCGCTTAATTTATTCTTCCTGTAATGCAGATGATTGCTTGTTATTCTATTACCCCCCACTGGATGGATCTTGTACTCAATTATTACACCGCTGACCCGCCTTTGCTGCTAATGTGACACTCTTGTTTCCTCTCCACTACAACAGCCTCTGAAATAACGTAATGCATTGACTCTGTGCAGCCGCATACGATCCTCCTACCGTATCGGTTTAATGAAACGTTTTGCGAGTCGGAGTTTTCTCTGTTGCTGTCCTCAGGTCCTGTGTTTCAACCGTGCACCAGAGGCTTGAGAATTATTGATCTGGGTAATTCAGGGAGTTGTGAACAAGGTTGTTCCCTCTGACAGAAGGATTGATCTTGCAGGAGGTATAGGATATTGCATCTACTGCAGCCTTCTCACACGTCCCCAAGGTAAAACATGCTCTGGAACATCTAAGATAATAATTTGAGGAAAGCTGAGGGCTGCAGGAAACACAAACACTTGGCAACTCACAACAAAGATGTTGGGAAGTTGAGGAGACCGTGGGGTGCAACACAGACCGAGACTTGAACTGTCTTCTTCCAAGTCACGTTGACTTAGAAAAATCGCTTCTTCCGCCCCGGAGTCATGACAAGATCCCTTCTGTGCAGTGAGATGGGAGCAGCAGTCTGCCCCACAGAGCCCCAGTTTCAACCTCCTGCACAGTCTGGCCAAGCCCAGTGGGTGTCATGGTTTGGTGGGACAGAACCACACAGCCTGAATGAGACCCTGGAGGGGCCACATCAGCAGAGCAAGAGGTGCTCATCCTGCCATGGTGATTTGCTTTCAGAGGACACCCATCTTGAGATGTTCACCTTGTGTCCAGGGCAGTTTCCTCCCTTCTTTTGCTCTCTGTAGAGGTTTGTCTCCAGTATCTGCAGTGCCTGGCAGCTCCCTCACACCCTCTGTGTTGCTATGCCCATGCTGCAGAGGGAACACTTGTTTCCCCCAAAACTGTGCCTGGGACTGTTTGGGACACACAGGTATGGAAGATGGAGAAGCTGTTAATTTGCAGAGGGGTGCTCTGACCATAGATCTGAGCAGACCCACACTCCTGCTCCCCTGGCTGAGTGAAGCCCTGCTACTCCCTAATCCAGTACATGAAAGGCTTGGGTGATTTTCCCTTCCTCAGTACCTCCAACTTGTCCCCTTCTAATAACATCTCAAGAAAGACTGGTTTGAAGGATGTTCCTGAAAGATACTACAGATGTTCCTTTCCCCCCTGTGCTGGGGCAGGTCCTTCCAAACCATGACCAAACCCCATTAACTGAGCCTTCTGCCACCAGAGACATTTTATCTGCTCCATGAATTCATGATCGAAGGCTTGATCTTGACCTTCGAGATGGCTGTCTGTCTGCTCAACCCCATGAGAGCATCCCTGCTGCTCCTCCAAACTTTCTCCTGATGAAAAATCCCCAGTGCTAACAACTGATCTCAGAGATGTTTTATTCCCCCTTCACATAATGTCCTGGTTTCTCATCAACACAGGAAGATGCAGCCTCCAGTTCTGCGTGATACAGGAGTGCCATTAGGGCAGCCAGTGAGAGCACCAAGCAGCAGGAAATTAAGGATGATAGCACGCTAAAACAGTTGAGCAACCTGCTGTCAATTCAAAAGCTTTCTGGCAGCTCTCTCTTCATTTTGGAGGTTTCTGTCTTAACAGACCTATAAAGGAATGGATGAGTAGAGATAAATTGGATAGCAACTCGGCCTAATGTGTCAGCAAGGCTGGATTATGGCTCGCTGATGCTACGTAATGCTTGAAAATGCTGTCAGGATCTAAGTCCCGGGTCCTGAAAGAGGCTTTGGTGGGACTGTTCCCAGAGCATGGGGCCAGAGGGGAGCAGGCAAGGCCCTGTTCTGAATTCGTGGCTGTGGTTTGAGCGTGTTTTGCACCCAGATACTGCCCTGTCCTCGTCCAGCTCTGACTGGACCCCAGCCTTCTGCACAGGCGCTGGGAAGAGAAACGGGGTCTGTCTGAGCACACGGAGAACTTCAGGCTTGGTGTCATCTCCGTTTTTCTCCCTGGAGAGGTCCTTCCTCCTCCCTGGCTGCATGCGAAGCTGGGGGAGGACCCCCTGTGGATTTGTTCTGTTTGAAGTCCTGAGCGGCATCGAGCCCTCCAGCGTGGGCGAACCCGCCCTGGCGCTTCTGCGATTCCCTCTGATCCTTACCCTCCTCTCTGATCCTGTCCAGATGCAACCACTGCTTGTTAAATACAGCAGATTTTGCATCTTTGCATCCAGCTGCTTAGCATCACCCACCTTTGAGACGAAGAGCTTCACAGTGGAGGATATATCTGCGAGCACGTTCCTTTCTGCCCATAAATACAGATATTTTTCCTTTCAAATCCTGACTATATGAACTCCATTCTATTTACTCCATTACCCACAGGCAAATTGTGAAATTATAGCCCTGTACTTCGGTTGGGAGGCTGCGCTTTGAGCAGCCGCTGCAGCCCAGAAACTCTTATTAACGCTGCGCTATGAAGGGGAGGGTTTGAGACCAGGGAGCCTCTGATTACTCAAGATAAAAATGATGGGAAATACTCCGAGAGGAATGTACTGAAAAGGCTCCCCACTCTATTAACCACTGAGATTGGAGTGGGTACTGAAGCTACTCAGTTTAAACCTTATTTGCCACTCTAGGGGTTTTTGCTCACTTTCCTTATTTAATCCACTTACTTTTGTCAGTGGACAGACAGATGGACAGGGGGACTGATCCCTCCTCACTGTGATATCTGCTGAGTCCCCCCTGCCCAACACCATAATTCAGTGGTCTCTGCCTGCTTTTCTTTAAGGTGTTCAAAGTCGTGCTTTGATAGATAAACCCTTCTGCAGCTTAAACTGCCAAATCTGAAATAGACCTGGGCTGGAGCAGGGATTAAGCAGAAAAACCTTAATTATTTTCTTCTTGGTACTCAAAACAGACCATTTCTATGAGGCATTGCTTGTCCTGCCTCTGCAGACTAAAGCTTTGCAGGGGTTCGGGGAAATAAAACAGCCCCATCCGTCCACAGAATATCCCATCATTGTGCTTTTCACCTACCTGAATTAAGAGCACTTGCATATCTGGATGGAAGCATCCTTGGGCATCATAGTTGTTTTATTAATATGCTGGGCTTTTTAACAAAGTACACTAAATCTGAATATTAAGTTGCATTCACTGTACCTCTGGAGATGTTTTGGAAAACACCTAGCAGTGATCTGGCCTCTGACCTGACCCAACATGGGAATCCCCAGCAAAAATCAATGAAAGATGCTATCTGGGGTCCAAACTGGCAGTAATGGAGTCTTGAGAGCTAATAACTTAATGCCCTTTTATTGACTGGCAGCTTCAAAATTGAATGTCTCTGGTTGTTGCTCTTGGGAGCAGAGCTTCCTGTGGCTGTTCCTCAGCAAACAGTGATTAAACTGCAGCTTTATGCTGCCAGAAAAGAAAATAAAAGAAGGGGAAAAAAGTAGCTTTGTAAACAAGCTCTCAGGAGAAGCCCTCCAGCTTGCCCTGCTCACCTTGTGCATTCAGAAAGCAAACACCAGCCTCCTTCTTCCAGATTCTGAGGTTTACTTAAACATTGCCAGTCTGGCAATTCAAACACAGCTGGGAAACTCATTTGTTGTTTTGATTTTGCCACTGTTGGGGGTCTTATTTTTTCCAGCTTGAGTGCAAGCTGAGCTTGCAGAAGGGAGCAGAGACAGGGTACCTGGTTCATGGGGCGAGGACATGGGGGACACTCGTGGTCCAGGCAAAGCTCTCTGCTCCCTTGGCTGCTCAGGTACACTGTGCCCCAAATGGGACCCGCCTTGGACAGACCACATTTTTTGTTTGATTTGCCAAACTTTCTCTGACTTCTTTCTCCTTTTTTCTCCATTTGGAGGTACTCAGGACCAGGCACGACTGCAATGGCTGTGACACTGAAGCCACCTACAACTGCCGCATCCCTGTGCTCAGGAGCAGGCACTGGCTGCCAGTTTGAAACAAACGCTGATAACAATAGATGCTGAGATTAAATCCAGCAGAATCAGTCATTTCCCCTATGCCCTTCAGATAAAGCCCGTTCATGTTGAACAGGGGCTCATTGTTACAGGAGGGATGTTGCCATATAGCAGGTTCAGTTGCCTGATCAAACGTCTCTGGGATCAGACAGACTGCTTGGATTGAACAGGCCATTATTCTATCCCTCTAATAGCAGACTCACAAAAGCATGTTATAATTAAAAGCGGGATAAATGGCACCACTAAACTTTGGTGAGAAGAGCTTCTGGCTTTGTGTACATCCAGGCAGAGGACAAGTTCTGCAGCATCCTCTGTTTCTGCACATTGTACTTGAGCTGTATTGGGAGAATTTGGGAGATAAAATATAAGGTGGTTCCAGAGACTTGAAGGAGTAGACTAGATCTATGATTATTGTCTAAACTGATGATAATTTCAGCCACGTCATGGGCTAAAAGAATCTGGACTGGAAGCTTTGTGGTGGGACACTGAGTCCCAAGCCCTGCTGTGGGTTTGGGGTTGCACTTGAGCCCTGCACGTGGTCCTGGTCTCCACACTGGTGCAGATGAAAGGGAAAAGTAGGGTTACTAGGAAGACTGGAGAAATGTGGGGGATTCAAGAGTTGCCTTGTGAGGGAGAATAAATAAGCTGTGACTCTTACCAAGCCTGAGAGGGATGAAATCACAAAGGTTTTAGGTAAGTCAGCTGCAGCCTTGTTCACCACATCCTGCAGCATGCTCACTTAGCAGGAAACCAATTTAAACCAGATACAAGGTGGCAGGTTTGTGCACGGAGGTAGCACATTCCTGAAATGCGCTACCTGGAGGTGGTGGAGGCTGATGGTGTGAGAGGGGTCGATGCGATTGTGTTATTGTGGTTGTCCTTCAACCTATGGCATGGGGCAGAAACAGCGTGGATCACAGCACTGCCCTGCAGAGGCTCCTTGTTTCTCGGTGTAAGCTCTTCATGTAAAGGATGAAAAATTCCCGGGGCTGCTTTGCAAAAGTGAGAGGCTTGTCATGATCAGCGTGGGGTGTCACTTAAAACCTGATTCATCTGGATCACCCTGGAACGACACATTTAATATGAATTATTTTTTATCTGCCAGCAGTTTTCTGACTGCTCCTTTCTATAGATCCGCAAGATACAGAAAATGGCATATATATCTCCTTTCTTGCAGCCACTGTGGAAATTAAACCTCCTGCTTCCTCGAGGGATGTTATTTTCCCCCGAGAAGGAGCTCAGGTAGCAGAGCTGCTTCATTGCTTCTGGCTGCAGGGACACATCCATGGTCCAAGCCCCTGGGGGACACAGCCCTGATCCAAGCCCCTTGGGGACACACGCAGTGTGTCCAGCAGTGCAGGTAGCACCCCTTATTCAGTGCAGCTGGATTCTACTTCCCTTTCCCTGAGGTAAGAGCCAGTCTGGGATGCTCCAGTCCAGTTTCTACAATGTAAGATCACTGGACCTCTTTGCAAAGGTGAAGCTCCCACAATTGTACTGATGTAGCGTAAGAAAAGGGATTTATTTGCTCATCCCATCCACATCTCCCTGCCTCAGCCAGCATGGGTCCTTTTTCAGACCTTTTCCTCTTGTGTTTTCCATCATTTCTCTGGGTTTCCCCCTGCAGACAGCACCCTCTCACTGGTCCCACTCTGGTTTCCCTCTCTGAGCTGGACATGCTGCCCCAAACCCTCAGCATCATAGGGGCTGCTACACCCCAAAGCCCCAGCAAAGAAGGCAGCACAATGGCTGGGCAGTTGCTGGTCCATTTGCAGACTGCCGTAGCCACGTATGGAAAAAGTTCTGAGCAGGATCAAGGTCTGCAGCCTGAGCAATGCCTGGATCTGGAGGAGGACCATTGCCTGCTGTGGCACACCAGACATGCGTGACAGCCTTGTGTATTCCGCTCATGTGAGGCTCTGCATGTGTCCGTCCCCTTTGCTTACCCCTGCAAGGCCATATGTTTGCAAGCACACATGTGAGCCTGCGTGTCCAGACTCTTAACCCCATTTCTCTGGGAAGAAGCCACTCAAGGGCTCTTTCCAAGTAACATTTCCAATAAAGAAACCCGCGCAAATGGTGCGTAAAGCTTTTATGAATCAAGCCCTTAATCACAACTTCGGGTTTCTGAGCACATCCTTCAGGCCTAACAGCCTTTTAATGCATTCATCACATTAAGAGTTAATTTACAACACGCGGTTTGAGACGAGCTCTTGGCCCTTCGGTGAGGATCTGCCTGAAGTGCGAGCCGTGCATTAACAACCCAAATGTATTCCACTCCCAGGAAAAAAAATTACTCCTGATATTTTTTGCCCTTCAAGGGAGACTCTGGGCCATGGAACAACATAGCAATGGTGTGACGGGACCACTGCCGCGTTCATGAATTTTAGATGCCTGCGAGAAATTATCTATTTTGCCGGACCCTTGCTGGGCTCAATCAGTTCCTCCGTGGTTGGTAACAATTAAGAGCCAGTATGATGCAAAGAGGATATTTTAGACACTGCTTGACACCAAGGCTCCCATCCCACTGGCTTTGGTACCTTCTCTACTTCCCAGGACATGCCCCTTCTCTCTCTCTTTCCTCAAAAAGTTTCAGCATGTCTGATGTGTTCCCAGTTTCCAGGAAATGGGCTTTCCTGTCCAAGGGTTGTGTGTTTCTACACAGAAATTATAATTATGCTGGACAGAGAGGAATTCATTGCCTGATGCCATCTGCCCATGTTGGGAAGTCTTGGGACTGGTGGTCCATGCAGAGTGGATATCAGAAAGTATCCCTTACTTCTCACTTTTCCTCCTCTTTCTGAGTCAATGACAATTTTCAGACCATTTTTCCCTTTTGAGACAGTGCTATTATGGAGCTGAGCCACAAATCTGTTAGTGAAATAAAAAAGCCATGTAAAGCGCTTTGTTAAGAAGCATCTTTCCCAGGGAGATCTTGCACAGCTTTGCAGATCCAGAAGGTCACAACCACAGCACTTCAATGCGTTGTTCTCCCCATGTCCTCTTTTGTCTTCTCTCTCGTAGTAACAAGTCCAAAACTGAGACACAGGAGACATAAAGGGAGATTACCAAGCAGCAAAGCCAGGTTATAATCAGCTGCACCCCTAATAGAGATGGCCAGAAAAGCTTCACAGTTTTGGATGAAAAAAATGCTATTTTAATTCAGATGAATTCAGATTTTTCAAAATAGATCAATTTCAGCACAATATTGCTCAAATTATCCTGTATTTATATGTATTGGATGATTTCCATTTTTCATGCGTTTTGATTCAAAACCAAACCCACAGTTTATAAGATGTACATATATATCTCATGTAGCTTTAAAGGTCAAAGCGAAGTAAAGCTTGAATTCACTAGATCTCAGCATTTCAATTAAAACAGTTTTTACAAGTTAACAACATTGGAAAAGTTTAAAACTTAGAGATTTTCTACTTCAGAAGTGGAAAAAAAAAAGGATTTGGAATTTTAATTAAAAAACCATGGGGTTTCCACCCCGCTTTTCTACTGATGGACTGACATGAAACCTGGGTTTACATCCCTCACCTGCTTCATTTGTACTGGAGATTTTCTCTTCTCCATAAAGTGCCTTACTTATTGCATGGGCTTCTCTCATTATCCCCTGCTCAAATTGCTCCACTTTTCCACAAACTCAATAGGACAGACCTGTTAGGCTTCACCTGGACCTTCCATCTGTTGGTTTTTCTTCTGCTTTGGCCTGACTCATTTTAAGCAGCCAGTGATGAAGATCTCATTGCTTTTCCTAGGCAAAGTTTGCTCAATCTTCACCCCAAAAAATCCTGATTCCTTGATGTGTCATTTCCCTCCCAGCTAACCAGGATCTTAGTTAGCGTAATGCCAGCTACTCAGGTTTTCCTCTGTTTATAGAAAAAGCTGTATAGTTTTACTGAGAAAGCTGTATATTGTTATTGAGAAAGCTTCGATTTCCCAGCCTGGCCAAATCCGCTGTTGACTTTTGCAAAAGAGCAGAGACAAGTTCTCTGCTGCACAACAGGCAGACAAGTAATCCTCGCAAAATTTATCACAAATCTCTTGATCCAGTCTTTGAATTTGAGAGCCTGATATCATGTAAACACATGTGGAAGCCTATTAGCTCCTTTGAGCACATTAACCTGCCGCTGCGCACAATTAGTTTGAGATCTTTGTCTGGAAAGCTGCATATTAGTGTAAGAAGAGACGCAGGGGAGGGATTCAGCCTGTCAGAGGAAAATTACTTTTGAGAAGATGAAAATTTTGTATGATTATGTGACTCAAGCATAATTATTGCTGGTCTAACATGGAAACTGAGTCCAATGGTATCACAAAGAGCTCTAGGACCCCTCCGAGAGGTTTGTCTTGGGATAGACACAGTGTATTAAATAACAGGGTGACAAATGGTGACAGCACAGAAGAGAAGACGATGTCAAGACCTTGATATTAAAGAATTTATGATCTAGATAAGCACAGTGTTTTGAGGAAGCAAGCATAATGCTTTTAACATTTTTAAAGATCTTATCAATGGCTGGTATAAAAAAATAAATCTGGATTAAATGCTGAGTTTCCAGTCCATTATCTTCTCTTATCCATGGGATGATCACTCCCTCTCTGGAGAGACCCAGCTTTGTGTTCTTTGAAAATGTGTTGATCAATTCGTGGGATGGAAGATTTTGTACACTGCGGTTTTACCTTGGCTGTTGAACGTATTGATTTCATTGCCTTGAATAGTCTTGTCCAGAATAGATGTCCATTCTGTTTTCTTTAAACATTGCCTGACATCATCCTTTGGGTAAGCTGTTCAGGAAGCTTCTATCCTTGTGAGATCAATTTATAATTTATCATTTTTAGCATCTCCAATTGACCGAAAGGATTGAGACAATAAGAGTGTTGTTTCTCTGATACGAGATATGAGAATTATTGCTTCCAGTCACAGATTTCTGCCTCTGCCTTCGTCTTACTGATGGAGGTGGCTGGGACTGCTCCCAAAGGACACATAAAACCCCTCAAAGCCACTTAACCACTTGTGCAATAGCAGCGTCTCTCATTTGCAAAGACCATATAAGCAGTAAAACTCCATCTGAGCCAGCACAGCCAGGTTTCCAGTGTAATTAAATGTGAGGATCAGTTTTGGGGGGAAGGGCAGAAATCTGGCCCTGTTCAACCAGGGTATTCCAGAGGGAGCTGGTTAAACTAATCTATGCGGGTAATTAGCCATGTTATTTTCCTGTTATTTCTGGGTTCTCTGCATGGTGTCAGATAGCGGCTATTCTGTGAAAGGAAACAGGGCATCCTCTAAACACTACGCTGAAAGAAAGTTCGTTATACCACATCGTTGTCTGTTGAAGACCTAGTGGGATCAGCATCACCAAACAGCTCCGGGGTCCATCGCTGCTACCAGAACACAGAGTTTTTCCTTGTTTTGCATGTCTGGCAGTGCCGATCCGTCCTGATCTTCCTGGAAAAAGCCCACCCCGCGCTGCTTGAAAAATCTGCTATGTACCTTCCTCTGCAGCTCACACTGCTGCTGTATCCTCTGCTAACAGTCAGACACAATTAGAGTTAAGTGCCTTGTTTTTCAAGAGGGAGACGAAGGCAGAGACGAAAGAGCTACACATGCTGTGCGTTGTGTATTTGCACTCACATGTTGATGTAGCCTTCAGCAAAGGCTTAAGAGGAACAGCAAAGAGGTCCATCTGAAGGACCCTGGGTCTTGGCAGTGCCTTCCCAAGTCCTCTGTGTGTCTGATGCTTCAGGGGTACACTGAGAAGGATGCGCATCCTCTTGCAAACCTCACTGGAGTTTGGGAAATGTTCCCCTGAATCCTGGTTTATGTCAGCCAATGAGCTGCTGGCTTAAAATACCCCAGCCAAATATTGGGGTGCACAGAGCTAAACTTTCAGAAGTGGGAGGAACGGGGCATACAGGAGACTCAGTGGTCATCAGTTGGCACCTGACTTTTTCAGAGGATGCGAGACTGCATCTTAGTCAGAAAACAGGCAAATTAAGCACCACATTGCAGATTAAGCCCAATTTCAGACCTGTTTTTGCCCTTCTAGACATAAACATAATGTCACGCCAGGCAGTGGGGAGAGAGGGGATTGCTGCTGTTCCTACGGGCAGAGGAGATGGTTCCCCACAGTTCCAACAAAGGCAGTGTGGCTTTGGGATGGGCTGTGGAAAAGCTGGGATGATTTGATGGGACTTGATACTGGGAATAACGACAGCATCTGAGCACTGTCGTGCTTCTCTCCTAACTGAGCTGAGTGACCCACATGCTTTTGGGCACTGCGGGGAACTGTGTGCTAAATGAAACAAGAGCTAGGCATTTCCAGGCTTGTGATAATTTGGAGAATGGTAAAGAAATAGATTGTTTACCAGTTGAATAGAGAAAAAAGAGGAAAATAGCAGGGAATGCAAACCCTTGAGATATCTTTTCTCCGCTCCCCTGTTAGTAATGGTTCTCTGAGCAGTGATAATTCAGGAGCAGCCCTTTACCTCCACAGCCGACGGAGATGATTTTCCAATTAGCCAAACTTTCAGGCTGCCTCCCGTGAGCTCTGTGGAGAACTCGCTGATGCGTTACGCAGCCCTGCTCATCGTTTCTACCCGTTCGACTCCCCCGGCTGCCTGCTCCTCCTTGCAAAAACCATACCTGGACATGTCCTTGTACCCAGGACAATGCCTGAGAGCTGCTTTACAATGGCAATGAGGAGCAAACGAAGGTAAAGAAGCTCTGCTTCCATACAGGCTGTTCTTGTAACAGTACCAGGGCTTTTCAGGTTTGCTGTTGTCCAACAGCCTGAAAACTTACAGGAAACATCTCTAAAAATACATGGTCCATTCAATCAGGACTGCTTGTTGGGTTTCTGGGTGGAATTTTCTGAACTGTGTAGTCCAGAAGGTCAAAAGAAATGGTCAGATCAGTATTTCCAGTCTTAAGAATTTACTGAAATCCCCTGCTTCCCTGTTGCTTGGCTTCCCCCGACCAAAGACTAACATGCAACCAGAATTTCTATTTCCTTTAATATTCCTAAGACTCAGAGAAATAAAATCCCAGGGACTGACTTTTGCCTTTTTCTTTTGTAAGAACCTAAGTCATCTCCTTCTTTGGGTCTGTGAGGATGTAAGTTGTAATTACACTTTTCTCCACATCCTCTGGTGGGTTTTGGTTCAAGCCCTGCAGGTCACTTTGCTGAAGGGACAGTGCTGCCCTGAAGAGCCCAGAAATTAAATGGTTTCTCTACTGGAGTGTTTACTGTGGTGGCATTTGGTCACATTTCTCACTCTGGAAACACCTTCAGCCTGACTTGACAGGGAACCTGTTGTGATAACCATCACTGCAGAAATATTGTAAATCACATTGGCTCCATTAATGTGTGTGCTGGAGGAGGGCAGAGTTTGGGAGAGGTTTTGGAAAGCCAGGCTGCAGGTTTCTGGGATGTTAAAAGTTCCACTACTGAAAACTTTGCCCAAGTTTTTTGGGCACAATGGCATGCTTCCCAGTCCTGATGCTTTCTTTCTATTGGCTCCCAGAGTTGTGAGCCATGCTGGAGACCTCAGATACTCTCAGATCAGTGCATTGAAGTTTCTCAGAGATGAATTACCATGTGTAATTGCTATGATGGATAATGCGGCGAGGTATTGAACAGGGCCCTGGAGTCATTCAGGACCTACATTCACCCCTTTTGTTCAGATGGAAAATTAAATGATTCTTAAAATAATAAATGTGCACCCTGGAGAGAAATACTCAGCTGCTCCCTCAAGAGGTGCTGTGCTGTTCTTGTGTTGAGCAAGGAATAATGATGGTAATTGAAAAGTTATTACTTTGGGGGCAAATTTATCTTGGCTCGTGTAGCCTCACAAATATACTTGGCTGGTGAAGCGATCCCTGTTCTGAAAGAGGGAGAACAGCCGTCCTTTATTAAAACCAGGCCATTGGATCTGAGGGCTGAGTCTACACTGCCTTGTTCTTCGTGTGGTTGCAAGGGACTTGAGCTTAACCCCATGCCAGCCCAAGCTGTACAGTGCTACTTGGTCAGGCCAGGGTGTGCAAACTAATGTGTGTCATCTGGGCTGGGGCAGGCCAAGATCTCCTAGGCTATGGAGAAGAACAAACTAAGCTACAGGGAAACAGTGTGCTTGGATATGAACAGTGCTTTATGGGAGAGGTCGACCCCAGACAGCCTGTTGGCATTACAGAGTCGTGGCAAGGGAGACCGCAAGGATTTGACCATGATTACTTTTTCTGGTATCAGCTGTTCGATCTCCTCCATGTAATTTTTTTCTCCTCTGTGGCCATAGCTGAATGGTGGAGGTGCACAGCAGCAGACCAAGAGGCCACAGGCACAGACTGCAGCAGGGGCAACGCCACCAAGGTATGGTGAAAAACACCTTCATGAGTGTTGTGACCCCAGGGCAGGGCAGGTGGGGACATCTCTGTCTTTGGATGATGTCTCAGCAGGACAAGGCCCAGAGCAACATGACCCAACTTTGAAGTTGGCCCCTTTGTGCACGGGAAAGCAGCAAAGACCTTCAGAGGTCCCATCTGGTGAGCATCCAGTGAGTGGTTCCCCCTGCCCTGAACACCCTGGAGAGAGAAAAGCAAGAGAAAAACAAAAGGGAAAATTTGTTCCTTGGTGTTTGCCTGGGACCTGGCCTGGCTGCTGATTTTCAAAGCAACACTTTCAAAAGGCATTTTTGGTTTGGTTTGGTTTGTTTCTTTTCCTGTTCATTAAAAAAAATTAATTCAAATTAAGTGAAAGTTTTCACATATTGGGTTTATTTTTTTAAAAAAGCTCTCAAATAATTAGAGTAGTCAGAGTAAACAGGCTTTTCATGCTTTATTACCTGATGTGTATTATGACTCCATTAATGCACTGTGGCACTTCTGCCTTTTTCCATATATCAAAACGTTTTAAAGATGGGACTCAAATCATCAACATTAATTGCCAGCAAAACAGAAACGAACCTTCTAAAAGGGAAATAATTTTATAGCTCTAATTTGATTAAGTAGTAAAGCTCATTGTTTCCATCTTAGGTGGACAGTAAAAACAGAAGTAAAGTTAATATTTATTAATCTTAATGTGCAGGCCAGTAATTCCATTGCCAGTTGCGGCAGCGAGGACTGCGTGACTCTCGTTAGCTCTCTGGCTGTGTGTTTGAACACCCTTTGGGTAAACAGGAAAGAGAGGAGGGTTTGGTGCTAATGAGAAGAGATGCAATTTTCTTTCCAAAGGGCTCCTGATGTTAATTGTGCGCTCAGGACTATGGGTGCAGGAAGGTAATTGTGTTTGGTGACCATGGCCAAAAGAACAGGAGTGGGTGAGCAGCTCCAGAGGGAGCTGTGACTTACGCACGCAGAAGTACGTGTGCAGGCATGAACCTGTGTGGTGTTCATTTCCCACACAGAAATCTTTCCATGCTTCCAAAATTACTTTTTCCCCAGTGTTTCTTTCTTCTTGTCCCTTTCCTTGCAGCCTTTAAGCAAATTTGGCTGAGATGTGGAGCATCGTATTGCTGCGAGCAGGATCAGCACTGCACTGTGAGCTGTGGGATAGACGTGTTGGGGACATTGACAGGAGCTTTTGGGGCTGTTTCTGCCCTGCTGTGACTCTGCTTAATTCCATCCCTGCGTTGAGCACTTCTTGGCTGGTAGACCCTGGTCTCTTCTGCAGAAAAGATGCATTTACATGTATGTGGGAGAAAGACCGTGACAGTTGCCCAAGGCAGATAAGACCCATCACTGTGTCAAGTCAGGACCGTAGAGTCATAGAATAGTTTTGGTTGGAAAAGACATTTAAGATCATTGAGTTCAGCCATTGAACCAGCTCTAAGTCCGCCCCTAGACCATGTCCCTAAGCACGACATATCCTCGTCTTTTAAACACCTCCAGGGATGGTGACTCCACCACCTCCTTGGGCAGCCCCTTCCAGTGCTTGACAACCCTTTCAGTAAAGAAATTCCTCCTAATATCCAACCCAAACCTCCCCTGGCACAACTTGAGGCCATTAACCCTTGTTCTATCACTACCTACCAGGGAGAAAAGACCAATTCCCAACCATGTCAGGTGCGGGGAGCTTTTGTGTCATTGATTAGCCTGTGGCTGTGTCAAGTCCATTTTAACCACGAAGGCTCAACATGTCAAGCTGAGCATTGCCTTCAGCCACACCATGTCCGTTCATTGGGACCTGTCAACCCAAGGCAAGACTGGACCAGCAGCTCTGCAAATGGGGCTATCTGGCAGTGAGTAGGCACTAAACTCATGACCTCTGGATCAGCACAGACTCAAATTAACATGAGCTGCTTCCAAGACCATTTGTGCCGGACAGGAGCAGGTGTAGAAACTTTGTACCCTCCTCTCAATCGACCCCAGTGAAGAGGAAAAGAGCCCCAGAACATCACAAGTCTACCATTTGATTTCCCCACCAAGCCTGCTCAGCATCTTGCAGGATTGACCCTCCTGCATCCTGCCTTTTAATTGCTGACTGATTGTAATATAGGATTTTATTTTCCCTATAATGACTCTTGGGGCCCCCAGATGTTTTCCTCAAGTGTGGTTGCGTCAGCACTAGAGACTGAATGACTGATACCAGCAATTTTTACAGCTTGAGAGGAGAGAAATATGTGAAGGGGATTTAATTTAGCTTCAATATTGTGTCTTCATCTTCAAGACTCTACAAGAAAATGACACCAAAAGGTTATTTTACAACGAGAGGAGAAAGAATTAGCCTGAGAGAAGGAGAGATCACCAAGCTGGCTTTCTAATACCAGTTCATTACAGAGAACACATTTGCACAACCGCTTCACTGCCGCTGTTAATTTAACCCTGGATGATTAAAAGTCATAATTGCACCATTTTAAATAGATGTCCACTATCTAGATTATTATATTTTTAATTAGAGTGGCTCTGTCGAATGCTTTTATTCCTCAGATTGATTTGTTTATACTGCATTTATTTATCATTCATTGATCTCCCTGACCCTGCCATCTCTCGAGCATGCAGCTTGGTCCAGCAAATGGCAGAGGACCAAGCCAGGAAAGAGCAAAAGGTACCAGGTCAGCTCTCCCTTATGAGCTCTTTGCAGTTCTCCTTCCTCGCCTCCCGACCCAGGCGCTCTTTTGCTCTTCCCCGGGGCTGTGGGGGAGGATGAGCAGCCTCCAGCCTGTCTGGGAGGCAGGATAGCGGAAAATTGAGTTGCCATCCAGCAAAATTCAGGATGTGGTGCTTGCATGACCATCCCAGGACCCATTCTTTAACCATTGCTTCCTGCTCCTCTGTTTCTGGAGGACTCTCTGCAAATGTAAAATTTCCCTGGCAGAAGGCACAATTTCTTGGCAGGCTGGGTTACATGTGCTGGAAATGGCTCTTCCAAGGGCACAGGACTCAGTGCAGAGCATATTTCTAAGCCTTGCTCTCTTTCTTATCACCACCTAAATGTGACTCTTTGGTAAAATCCAGAATAAGCACCCAGACACGTGCTGGACCATGATACCCTGTTGCACGCTGCTCTCTGCCAGGGGCAGAAAGGAATCATAGAGAAGAAACTGTAGAGGCTTCAGCCATCTTCTAATTGTGAATCCTCCAGCTAACCAGCCAGAAAATAAAGCAGAAACTAGATATGGATGTACCAGAGCCTGATTTCACAGGTACTGGAGCAGCCCCTGGGCAGGTGCAGCACTGGAAGAATGGGATAGATGGGGGGTGGCCATGACTTTGTAGCAGCATTAGAGAGAATTATAGTCAAACAAGTCATTTTGACCATTCAGAAAGGGTAATTACACTTTGAAATCTCTGGGCTGTATTTTTCTTGTTGGCCAATAATCACTTTGTGCATTCCTTTTTTTCTTATTTTAATTAAAAATATTGGTTTGCCATGTTCACCAGGCGGCTGCCTCGCTCTGCCTGAGTACAAAAGCTTAATAACATTTTGTAATTGGCTGAATTGTCTATTAGTAAATAAGCCTTGTAGTTCAGTGTGCAGCCTTGGAGTGCTTACTGACACAAAGCTGAGGACTCCCACCTTCAGGAACTTACAGGCAGGAGGGGTGTTAAATCAAAATCAAGGTGGTTTTACATGAGAATGGCAGCGTGCTTTTTGGGAAGCATGGAAGGGATGTGCTGGGATGAGGCATTGGCATTCTGCAGTTGTCTACAGCAGCTCTGCCCTCTTGAACTTTTTCAGTCTGACAAGTGGGAGTGGGTTTATAAAACTATGTCTTATTGATTTTACCAAAGAGGAAACAGAAACTTGTACAAACCACTTTCCCTAATGAATTTCTTATTGCAGCCTTTGGTAGGCTCATTCTGCAACTGATGGTCATCATGGAGAAAGGCAGAGATGTTGTGTGAAAGCCCTGATCTCTTCAGGCAGCTCCTGGTTGGGAACCAAGGCACTGATGGTCTGATACTTTACTAATCGTGAATGTTTTGACTGCTGGAAAATCCCATCTCGGAAAGACCCCTGTGGGCAGGGTCAACACCTCAACTAGTTCTCTGCCCTGTGGCCTGGCTAGATTGGAGTGCTCTGGGTTCAGTTTTGCCCCAAGGCATCAGTCTCACCCACCTAATTTTTTTAAAGACTAAAAAGTTGTGCTGTGGCATGGAAACATGAAGACTTGGAGCTCTGGAAGCACTCTTCCCTTCACCTGGGATGCACATCTCCTGGTCTTAAGACCTATCTCCTCTTTGGCTTTGGAAAGGGCAGGAATCCGCACTTCTTTCTATTTACCTGCACTAGTTTGGGGAAGGGATCAGCCTCCTCATGCTCACCCAAGGAGCCCATAACCTGGAGAGACACCTCCCTAGGTATGGACACGCTTTTCATGCTCTCCAGCCAAGTACCTGAGCACCCTGTGCTCTTCTGAACAACAGCAACAGAGACATCAACCAAAAACCGGGACAGGCTCTTGTGGGCTGCATTCGGTGCAGAGATAACACACCCAGTATTCATGCTGCAGGGGTTTTTTAAAATTGGTTTGTGGTTCATGTCATTGTCCCGTTGATGTGTTGGCTGGTTCTGAGGTCCTGGTGCTATTTCTGCTGGTGGTTCTTCATGCCCCCAGGGGACATCACTGTTGTGCAGCCCTGGAAAGGAGGGAGAAGCGTGACATTAGCATCCTTCGAGGGGAGTTGACTGGCAGGGACCCTGCCATGGGCTGTCTTGCTCTCAAGGCTGTGTTGATGCTGCTGGTGAATAATGGGATTTTCAGGTCGCAGGATGGCATCACTGCCTTCCCCTTTATGGTCCCCCCGGGATCCTTGTTGATCCAAGGCGAGATGCTTCCACATCAGGGAACATGCTCAGAGGAGGAGGAAAAAAACACTCTCTGGTCTCCTATTCTGTCCTAATGATGGCCAGGCTTTGCTTCTCTAGGAAAGACTTCAACTTACTCTTGGGCCATTTTTACCTACATTCATATAACTCCTATAAACCCTCCCTCAAACTCTCCTTGGACCAGATTTTCTAAAAGATGCTCTTCAAACCTCACCTGCTTTGTCCTTTGCAACCCTGTGAGCTGCCTAGGGGACCTCTGCCCCTGCTCCCACAGCTGTTTCGTTCTCCCCCCGCTTGGCAGTGGGACTGATTGTCTTTCGGAGATAAGCTTCCACCTCAGAGCCAGCTGCATCCTGGATAGGCTGAGGTGGTCCAGGATCCTCACTCCTTTCAGCTTGTACAAGTTGTGCAGCAGAGTTTTCAGGATCTGCAGCAGGAGTTTGTTTGTGTGCTGTCTTGTTTTTTCCTTTGAAGCAGCCTTCATGACCATGTGGGCCTGCAGCAGGATTTCATCCAGGTTGACGGTGCCAATGGTGCTTGGGAGAAGCTGTGTGGTTCTCCACAGGCTCTTGGCCAGCAGGTCAGAAAACTTCTCTGGGCTGTCCTCAGCAGTCAGACTGCCTTGGAGCAGCATCAGCAAGGCACAGAAAACCCTTGTCTGGTTAGTTTTTCACACTCTCTTAATGAGGACAGTGATGGACTGCAAGAGCTTCTGATCTTCCTCTAGGTCTCTGTCCAGGAAGTCTAGTATTAAGGTAAAGAGGTTGTTCATTACATCCTTAAGCACTTCCACTGAGGCCTCCTGAGCCAGTTTTTCCTTCTGGAAGACAGTTACAGGCCTGGATGACACAGTTACATTGCAGAATGATTTGTTCCTTCCCCCATTTCTTATCTGCTTCTGTTTGCTGGTTGATAAACTCGAGTGATTGAAAGCTGGCTATGAGGAACTCATTAATGTGCCCAGACATAGCTTCTACATTGTTCTTCTCTCTCAGGATCACCTCTATTTCTTTCATTGCCTGGTTGCTGGTATAAATATCACCACTAGTAATGTGACAAATAAGGGAATTAATGGTGAAGGTAATATAATGACACGTTTCATCAGCATTTGAGGAGATATTCAGGGTCTGGAACTCAGGGATCGTTTCTAACTGAATGATATCCTTCAGTCTAAGGAGACTATGTTTTCTGGAGGCTGGCCTGCTTGATGGCACACCTACACGTGGAGGCAGTGTCGGGTGAGCCATGTCCCTCATATTGAAGTTTCCTCCTTGAGGGCAGGGGGGTTCTAGCTTTGAAGGTTCATCTCCTGCACGCTGACAGCTGACTTCAGATCTTGTGTTTGGATCACGCTGAGATTTCTCACTGAAACCCTTTGCTGAAGAAACTCTTGACCTGCTGGCTTCCTGTTTTGCAATCTGTCCCAGGATTCTCATATGTTCTTCAGGAAGATCCCCAACCATTTTGAACAGGGCTTCCCCATGAGTTTTGCAAGCTGTGACCATAATACTTAGAGCAGCATGATGAACAGCACTGTCTTGGTCTCCAAGGAAGGAAGCTATCCTCCTCAAGGCTTTGCTAGAGCTCAGCTCACATACATCCAGGCCATAGGTTTCAAGGAGATAACCCATCTCCAGCAGGCAGCCTTCCTGCTGCTTAGTGTTATTGGACTTAATGCCTTTCATGAGGAAGCCAAACACCTTCTTAGCTGGATACACCAGGCACATCCTCCTCAGGGTGGCATGCACCAATTTAAGAATAGTTTTCCTTGGATCCCCCATCTTCAGGACCAGATATGGGAGGAAGGAAAAGGCCTCATTGTCCATCAGCTGGAACTTTCCTTGGATCAGCAGGGTTAGCAGCAGGTTGAGGTAATCTAGGCTCTTGATGAGCACCAATGTGTTGGTGTCAAAGAAACGCAGAGTGGGCCATTTCAGGATCAGGTCCAGGCAGCTGATAACTGCTTCCCTCTCTGTCTCCAAGTGCCTGGCCATGATGGCCAAGGCTTTGATGTGGTGCCGGAAGCTGAAGTGGAACATCTCCGTCTGGAAGATGCTCATCTGAGCTTTCAACTGCTCCACGTACTGCTCACTGGGAGCAGCAAAGTCCCACTGCAGCACTTTGCCGCATTTCTCATCCTTCATTCTCTGTTCTTTCCCCTTGGGGACAACGAAGAAGATAGGCCCCAGATTGCTGACTCCATCGTCCAGAATGGAGTTAATTTGTGCTTTTCCCTTGGCTGCACCTGCGTCTTTCAGGACCACTTCTCCTGACTCGAGGTCCTTGGGGCCCTGCTCCTCCCCTCTGCTGATTTTGGGTGTTGACACTTGTGAAGATAAGGCTGTTGCTGCGGGTGATGTGGGGAAAACAGAGGGAAAAGCAGTCACAGTGGTGACCCTGGGGTGTCTGGAAAGTGACATAGCAGAAGCAGTGGACTGAGCTGATGGACTGTCATTGGCATGCTCTTGTATTGCAAATATGTGATCCTTTGCAGCTGCCTTCAGCTTGCTGGTGGCTTCAGTCATCTTCTCCAAGGCGAGGTGCATCATGAAGAAAGGCAGGACCACCTGCGAGGCTGTCTGCACATCCCTGTCGGTGTCCTGCAGGGACAGGTGAGGCACACACTGAAGCAGGTCCGAGGGAGCTGACTTGAGGGTTGGCAGCTGCTCAGCCAGCCATTGCTCCAGCTCTTGCTTCTGCAAAGGCTTTTCCTCACCCAGACCTTCCAATATGTCCTGCCCATCCAGCCACTCTGATATATTGATCTGTGCATCCCAGGCGTTCATGGCAGCCAAGGCAGCAGCTCTTGTGCTGCTCTTGCTTTCCCTGAACAGAGCAATTAGGGGAAAGCCCAAGTCCTTCATGTGCTGCTTGACATTTGAACCCATGGCTGTGGACAGTTGCTGGAGGACCCTCAGGGCCATCCGCACCAGGGTGGGGTTTGGGTTACAAAGACAGGCCTTCAGGGCTCTTGGGAGCTCTCCTCTGTTTGGTTGGATGAACCCGGCATCCTGAAGGATGCATGTAAGCTCTTCCAGGCCCTCTCTCTGGATGGTCCAGTTCTTCTCCTGCAGCTTTGACACCAACGCTGGTGTGATCCTGTCACCAATGTCTATGGCTTCAGTCCTCCTCTGCTCCCCTGGGTCCTCCTGGGCCCTCTCATCCAGACATGGCTTGGGGTTGGCGCGACTGGGAATTGGTGGGACCTGTCCATGCAGCCTCTCTAGCTCAGCATCTATCTGGGTAAGAAGGGGCAGCTCTTCACTCCTGATCAGTGCTATCAGTGAGTCTCCCATGTACAGGTAGATCATCCCCAGCAAGGTGATGGCTGATTTCTGCACACCCGAGTGAGCAGCACCACGAGCGAACTTCAGGGTATTGACCAGTGCCTTGGCCTCCATCCCTGCAAAGCCAAACTCTAGAATTGCATTTGACAGCCAGTCCAAGATCTTGCAATGGTTCCTGCAATGGTTGTACTGTGAGAAGGCCAATGACAAAGCTGTCTTTGCAGTCCAAGGCAATGAACATGCCTCTGCTATAGCTGTCAGGGCTTCTTGAGCACAGCTGCCGCAGAGCCCATCTCCTACCATTTCTACCACACTTTCCAGGACAATTTGAACAGATGTTCTGGAGAAGTCCCCTTTCTGGGCTAGCAAGGTGCTGGTGTGAAGTTTCTTCTGCCTCACCTGGTGCTTCACTTCCTTGTGTCCTTGCGACAGCAGTCTTAGCAAGGCTTGGCATGGTATCTCACTTTTCTTCATCTCCTCCACAGTCTTCTGAAGGGTATCCATGCTGGAAATCCTCTCTTTCCAATCACTGCTTTCCAAATGCTGGATGCAGCTTTCAGGGAGAACAGCGGCTGCCTTTTCCTCACAATCTTCTGCTGAGAGCTTTGGTTCAAACATGTTGCCTGTGCCTAATTTTCCTGTTGGCCCTGTCCTTCCAGGGATGGTGGGGTTTCCTTCCAAGGACCCTAAACCAGTAGCAAGAGAGTATTACTGGGTGTCCCTGCTGCCAGGCCCTGCGTAGAGGGTGGTGATATTAGGGCAATGGTGGTGTCCCGTTGCCACAAGCAGTTACTGGGGATGCTGAGGCTCCGAGGTTCAGGACCACTTCTTGCAGTAGGAGCAGAAGATATCAGCACAGATGATGCTGCATTCAAGGCGTGGATATTCGAGTGGTGGAAGATATGATCTCCTGCAGCGTGGATCGCCCACATTTGGGACGTGGTGACTGCCACATGTTGTGCCAAAGTGCCACCACCACGGGCCAACTGGTTGCTTGAGTCTTTAACTGGACATGGCTCTTCCTCCCTCTGCCCTTGCCATTGCTGCTCAGACTGTGAAATCCGGAAGAGCTGAGTGAAGAAGGAGTTGTTTTGGATCCAGAACAACAACAACAACAAATGCTTGGGGGAGAAGATTTGCGTGGAAGCCATATCTTACAGGTTGCCATTCTGACAAATCCCACTGGATTTAACCCTCAATAGAACGGTTCACTTACTTCCATGTTATTTCTCTTTCTTCTAACCTGTTAAAAATTGGCAAATCTGACATGAGAAATGCCCTTTAGAAATTAAAAGCAGGAACTTGGAGGGGAAAAATGCCCATGCTGCAGCACTACCTGCATCCTCACATGGCTCTGGCCCCCAGAAAGTGCTGCTCCATGGAAAGCCCCCCTTTGCAGGACCCCTCCTTCAGCCCATCTCCCTGAGAGAGGTGGTAGCCAGAGCTCGGACAGCCACTGGCACAGAGAACATGCATCCTAATAATCTGCTTTTGCAGATACAGCCCCAAAATGGGACAATCTGTGCTCTTTGGCTCTCTCTGCTGGCTGCAGTGTACCCCATCGTGCCCAGCGGTGTCCCCCCACATCGCGGCCTTTGGGGAGCAGATTGGGACACAGGGAAAGAAAGGTTGGGTTTGAGCATCTGGGAAGGGTCACAAACTCAGACAAGCAGAAGAAGTACAATAGGGAAGAAAAGAGGCGGATGTCAAGATTTACAAATGTGACAGCCAGTTTCCAGAGGGGATCCTTTTTCCTTCCTTAAATCCCAGTCCCCAGCTGAAGGAGAGATTTTTTTTCCTTGAAGGCAGAGCACCAAGCTGTGTCAGGGAGCAAATGCTCTACCTCAGGGCATGGCAGCACCAGGATTATTGCTGGGCAAAATGTGTGAATTTCAATGCATAATTTTATGCTTTTTCAAAGAATCTCTCCATAGGAAATGCTGGAGACCTTCATTACATTCATTTTGTTAATTGAATGACCAGGTGAGTTTCTTTGTCAGATGATGCTGGAAATACTAGCTCATGGCACAAACTGGCATTTACACTGTATATATGTGAGAAAAAGTGAACTTGGTGATGTTTTTGTGACTTTGTTAATTTTTTTTGTGTTCTACAAGTTGTTTATGGGGTAAATCTCCTAAGACTGGGATCCAAAAAGTCTTCTGAGGCACTCACAGCAGCTGGCCAAGCAGCTATTCTCAGAAGTGCAATTAGGTGTTGACAAAAAGTAACAAATAATCCCCTAATAAAACAAAGGCAAAGGGGAAGAAAATGCTCAGTGTAGGTGAGTTTTATTGCATTATTCTGGTGAGAAGCTGTCGGAGAGTCAGAAGGTGTTCAGAGAGCAGAGAGTACAGTCTGTTCCTTTATCATAATAACTTTTATTGCCTAGGTATAGCTTTTCTCACCCTGGTCAATAAACATCCTGCTGCTTTGCTTTCAGAAAATTAGGACTCTATTTCAGCAGCGAGCGCTTCTTGACAGACACCCGGTGCTGACCTGTACATGGGCTGGGTCTTGCTCCGATGCTCCCCAGAGGAGCTGAGACGATGAAAGGGAGGAAGATTCCTGTGGTGAGAGCAGAGATGCGGGAATCTGGGATGCTCCTGGTGATGGGTCCAGGCTCTTGGTCTTTTCCACAGAGCCAAAAGGAGTCAACTGGGGCCCAAGCGGACCCAGGCTATGAAATCTGGACCCCCACAAGTGTTTCCTCTGCACCACAGCCAGGATGACTTCAAGCTATCTGTCACCAACAAGCCTTCTGGGCCAAGGAACACTTTGCCTTTTTTACCAATTCGGTAAAATAGATAAATAAATAAAAAATCATGGTCTGTTTGCTAGAGTGAATGTCCCCCCTCGGCATTGTTAGTCGGAGAGTTTGCTGCTGGGGATGGCTGAGAAGCTCATCACTGACTTCTCATGTGTGTTTCCAGGCCTTGTACAATGTTTTCTGGTTTTCATTCAAAGCAACTCTTCAGACAGCCATTTCAAGCCCTTTTATGTGGTTCCTCATGGACATTTCCCTGCACTGCCCCTGATGAATCACCAGGCTGAAGGTACCTGATTGCGTGGGGATTGATCTGGGTCTGTCCGTGACACTGAGTGTGAGCAGGGAGATGAATCAGCTGTGTAAGGGTCATCTCAGCCCCTCACCTCCCTCAGGGCCGTGCTGAGGCTGCTCCTCCATGGATCCGCAGCTGTGAGCTGCAGAGAGCATCGTTTGGAAACCTCTCACAAAAACTTCTCTTCCCTTGGGCAGCGCTGGCCTGTGGGACCTGTCCGTGCCAATGTGCCCATCCCAGATCCAGCCTTGCCCAACCTGGGACACTGCTTCATGGCTGTGTGGCCAGGGGTTAAATATAGCCCTTTAATCTTGTTACCTCTTAATTCCCACCTATCAAACCATAAATCATTGTCTTTCTAGCTCTGCAGGGCCAAATAATCTCTTGCATTGCATTTGCATGGCTCCTGGGATTGCTGGTGCTGCCACAGTGCAATTAAATACAGTGACACTGCCCTGGGAGCCATCTCCCCAATGTAAAGAGCAAATTTGTCTTTCTGCCTCTGAATGAGGAACATTTGCACACCCCTCCACCAGTATATCTTCATTAAGCTTCGCAGGAGCTGCCGCGACATGACTCCATGCTGAAACAGGCTTGTGGAACACCTCATCTTTAATTCGTGGGACGCATCCGTCTTTGTGCTGGGTCTCACTCCAGCAATCAGCAGGATTAAGATCCGTTCAGAAGCACAGGCTGAGCATGGTGACCAAGAGGAAAAGCCTCGGGCAAGTAGGGGTCTATTTATATCCCATGAAAGATGGGATTGGTGCACAAGGATATTCAAACCTCTGGCACTGCCACCCCCTTTCTGCTCCTGTAGCTGCTATCTCGAGGCTGTCTCAGCATTGAGGAATTCGCTGCTTTTTGAAAACTAAGAGGAACCTCAGTCAAGAGCAGCCAGGGTTGGGGAGGTCTCAGCTTTACCAAATTCCCTAAAATCTGCTCCCTTGATGATGCAAAGGAATCAGATATGAGCTCTCTCCTCCACACTTTGAAATGGGGTCCTGTTCTCACCCCCTCTGCTCGTAGGGCTGGGAAATTATCTATGTGACTTGCGCTTTGCAAATATCTTTTTGTAGGCTTCCCCCGCAAAAGTGCCAGTCCTGCCCCTCTCCTGGAGGTGAGTTAATCCTGCACCCGACACTGAAATCCAGGGTGTTCCCTGTGTGCCAGGGCTCTCCCAACGTCCCCCCTACAGGACCATCTCACCAGCACACTCCAAAACCTGTCACTCTGACAAGAGAGGAGGAGAGGAAGCTCCAGGAGCCATCAAGAGCGATGTCCCACAGAGCATGGACCAGAGGCAACAAAACATCCTCTCTGCTGGGGAATCCACCTCCATGAGGGTGGTGCTCAGCCCTCCACGCATCAACATCTCTAAGTTCCCCCATTTTTTGCCTTTCCTTCACATGCGATGTCTACAAAATGTTCATTACCTTTAATCCTAAATGATTGATTTCTCATCAGTGGTACCGGTCCCCTGTGCAGGATGCTCTACAGCTCTGATTCACCCATGATTGCATGTCACAAGAAAGGGAAAAGACTGCAAAAGCACAAAGAATTTCTCTTCCATTGAGATAATATTTTTTTTTTCCTAGATGCTTGCTTCTACCTTACCGGCTCTTTTAAGATGGCCTTTAATGACGATGTAGTGGGTAGGGAAACGGCTGTAACCAGTTTATTATATACAAAGGGGTTGATAGCACAGGGTTAACATCTCAGCTTTACAGGGATGCGAAACCTTCCCCTTCACAGCAGAACAAAGGAAAACTTTCCGAAGGGATGCCAGAAGCAGCGTTTGTCAGGGATGTTGCAAGGAATAAAATAGGTAAGAAAACTTTTTAGTGTTTGCGGCTGAGGAAGGAATGAGGTTTGTGTGAAGTAAGGTTGTACTGGGAACCGCTTTTATCAGTCCCACGGCTTGGAACACACACAGCTGGGATTTACAGTGATGCCTCTGGTGATGGGTGTAAAACCTCTGCGCTGTGGATTTGACTCAGCTACAGTTACAGGGATTCACTACCTAAAATACCATTGTGTCTCCAGGTCCCTTAGAAAGACCACAGCAAAAAAAAACCCCAACCCAAAACCCTGTAAGATATATTGTGTGTATGTGCATATGCATGCGTGTGGATGCTGTTTGCTGCTGCTGCCCTGAGACGGGTGGCGTTTCGAAGACAAGCAGCCCAAAATGTGACTTAGGTTTTTTCATTGACCACCAAATCTCAGCATCACTGTTTGAAACATAAACTTTATTGCAACAAAGAATTAAAAATAGTACATCTGAAAGAGTGCATGTCATTAAAGAACTAGTCAGAAATCACAACTCAAGCAAATTGTGTACAATTGGAACAGAAAGTTTTATTAAAACAACTGGAAATCAAACGCAAATTTTCCTTGTTTCTTTAATTTCACCATAACCGTGGATTGTGTATTTACAGTCTTCGCCTCTCATGGTGAAGTTTCTGCTTGGGGTGGGGGGCTAGGAAGAAGACAGGGATGGAAGGGGAGGAAAGGTGGGTTCAAAAGCTAACAGGATGTGAACGTTTTCCAGAAGAAGTTCTTGCAGCCTGCTTTGCGTTCCCGGGGTGCCAGAGCGGGGTTTGAGTTGGCTGAGCGCTCCAGCTCCAGTCTCACCTCGTCCTGCTCAGCCCCTCGGGACAAGTCCTCAGACTCCAGGGCTTCATTTTCTGTCTGGCTTGGCTCTGAGAGCAGTTCTGCCAAAAAGTACTTGGCCAGTTCCTTGGGAAAGAAGAAAGAGAGAGACCACAATTACTCCTTGGCTTCTGGGGGCTCACTGCTCTGTCCCTCTAGAACACCTTTGTGTCCAGATTAGAGATGTGCAGGGCTCTGGAGGAGAAAGGGACCCTTGCTTCGCAAATTGCTCAGCCCAACAGTTGCTATGCAGCAGCTGCACCTAAGAAATCAAGCGCAGCAGAAGAGCCCTGACATCTACCTGGCGTGGGGAAGAGAGCTCTGTCCTGGCCGTGGTGGGGAATAAACTGATCCGAGCATCACATCACCTTCCCACACCGCTGCTCCAGCATGCTATGCCAGACCCAGTGAGGATGCCACTGAAGTGACATGGGCAAGGACTTCGGGGGACCTCACAGGGGAGGCTGATTCGGGTCACTCTCTCACTGGAGGTGATTTTTCCTCTCTCCAAGTCCTGGCTGCCTCTTTGCATGGCTAAGGACATCCTCCTGCTGCACAGGGGCAGCTACCTTGGTTCAGAGTCCCAGAGAAGCCCTGGAGAGCTTTGCCAGGGGCTCTACTCTCTGCCCCGGCAGTGGCTGCTCCTGATCCTCACCAGCACTCAAATGGGCTGGACTGGGGGGTGTCTCCCTTTCCCCAGACACCCAGTCTGGCACTGTTTGGGAAATGGAGATCTATCAGGGATCCAGGGTCTGCAGCAAGCAACTGGGGGTCTGAAAGGGGAAAATTGGGTAGGTCTGCTGGGGAACCGGAGATCTGCACTGAGAGTGCAATGAGGAACTGGAGGGATGTGCAGCAGGGAAGCTGAGGTCCCTGCAACAGCGCTCTGTTGGGGAAACGGAGGTTCTGCGATGGGCAATCAGGGGTGTCTCTGGAGGAGAAGCGAGGGTCTGCAGCAGAGAAGCGGGGGTCTGCAGCAGGGCCGTCGGGGTGCCCGAGGGGTGCCCGAGGTGGCCGCCCCGTCGCGGGGCTCTC
>NW_010200967.1:73672-77480 GCF_000695765.1 Mesitornis unicolor | reverse complement strand
TTATATATATATATATTTAGGTGAGATTGAAGGTGCTGTTTTAAATAAAGGAAGTGAAATTATCAAGGAAGTGTAGTATAGCAAGAGTATATAAACATGCAAGAACCTTTGCAGCCTAAGGAGGAACAGTTCATGATGGTATGAATAACATGTTTAGGTAGAAGAGTGCAGCCAGGCTTTGTTGTAATTCAAATAATCTTTGAGGAACACATAGCCTGGGATTCATCTTACAGAAGAGAAATGTTAAAAGTCAACCTAAATCAGAGGTCTATTCTGGCTGAGATTTATCTTACTTGATTTCAGGGCTTGATTCATTTGCCCACACAAAGTAGTCTAGTTCCATTTACCCAGGTAGCTTCAAACTGCCATTCCTCAGCTCCCACGTTTTGTATCTGCCAGACTTCTGTGAATGTTAAATATATTAAGGCATCTTAATTAACACTGGTCAATAATAATTGAGCAACTTGATGGAGCTTTGAAGTTTACAAAGTTATGTGGGATCTTAGACAATACAGTCAATGGAGTCTAAAGAACCATTCTGTGCTCTAAATGAAGGTGCCACTCTAGATTATTATTGACCCTAATGAAAGCTTTAAACACCCAATCTACATCTAGACACCTAGATGTGATATCTAAATTTCTCAGCGTCTTTAATGATCTCCACTTATCTTTCTTTCAAGTCACTGAAAAGAGACAGAATAGCTTAGGGCTCAGCACCTCCCACCATAATATAGTAAAAATGAGGTTCTAACAGGAACTTTCTGTGTCATTCCTAGAACTGTAAAGGAAGCTTGGTTAATTAGTTTAGATTGGCTCTTAACCACATCAGGAGCTCACTTTTCCAGGTTGATGACTACACTAGGTATCCACACCAGTGTGTAGAATTTCCTCCCTAACGTAAACAGCTAAGTGATCATTCTATCCTTTTAGAGATGGTGGAGAGGAGTACACCCTGAGAAATTGATTATCTTGTCCTCTAAATTATTTCGGCTAAATTGCATTCAACAATGTCTGTGACTGTGAAAATAACCTGGAATAATCAGTTCATATTTAGACTCTTAATGTCTGAAATTAGATGAGATAAGCTCGCTGCCTGAGCCCCCTCTACAGTCAGTGGAGAAATTGGTATAATGAAAGACAAATGTTTGGATAAAAGATGCTCTTCTCTCTCTTAAACATAAAAGCAGCAAAGAGAGGATACATTTGTACCTTTTAACCCTTGTACGATTGCGACTGAATTTCTAGGTTGTTAAAAATAGGTTAGCTACTTTTGCCTATCTTCAGTTTTGTAGGCTCAACCTGTATCTAAGAGAAACATGGTCCTTATAAGAGGAGCAAGCTTAGTCTTAAACCCACATTTCAGTGAATAAAAATCAGTGTTATTCTACTCATCTTTAAAAACAAACAGAAGTGAATTTGAGTTGAAATGGCTGGAGGAAAGCAAGAAAACAAATTAATAATATAATGCATAAAACTGTTTCTGAGGACAGGAACAGCTGGTTTGTCAACTCTTTAGAGACTATTAATAGGAATGAAGATTGCATTGTGTGTCACTGGGAAAAGTTCCTTCCTTTAGGTTGGAAAAAATTACTTTCTTATTCAACAAATAAGATACAATAGAAGCAAAGAAGGGTTCACTGAGAGATTTTTTTATTTTAAGTAGAAAAACTGAAAAGATTAAAGCAGTTGATTTTTTAAAGAATCTAAATAGCAAGTTTGTGGTAGATAAGTACAGATAGAATATATTTTTTCAAATTCAGGAAGCATCTTAGATGTTTGAGTAGAATTAAGTTTAAACAGTGAAATATGTGTGACAGAATCCACATGAGCCAAGTGACAAAACTGGACTGCATCTCTGCCTGTATTTCTGTGGTGTCCCTGGAGTCAGACCAGGTAACAGTTACAGAATAAGAGTACATATGAAGTCAGAGCCCAGGACACAGCAGGAGTCAATTTTACTCAAGAAAAATAGTAAGTAGATAACAGAGCTAGTGCATACAAAGAAAATTAATTGGGCAAACTACTCTCATGTAGCTCTAAGTACCTGTTTTCTTGTATTTAGTGCCTTATCTCTTTAGTATCTCAGGAACAGCCAGTTTCTTCAGTTTTATCTTCCTGCTTTCACTGCACTCTCTCAAACATCACACTGAGATCACCCTCAGGAATAAAGCTTCTGTCCTTTTTATATACCTTCCATTTTTTAAACAGTGAAGTTTTGCTTTTAATTATAGTTGCAATATGCTTCTCAGTAATGTCACGTTCTACCTAACCACTGGATTATGAGCTTTCAGTAATTGCAGCCTTCTTCCTATACTCCCAGGGCTTTTTGTTTTGCAACATTAGTTGGATTTATCAGAAGATTGTTTATAAATGTCAATAAATTCACCTTTTTTCTCTGGCTGATGGCTCAAATTGCAACGTGGTGCCTGTGCTCTATATTTCTGTTGTCTAAGGAGGTGCTTGCATACGAACACAGAGGAAACATGGTTGCATTTCAGAAAGACTTTTGTTATGGAAAAGCCTTATTCAGGTAGCATATGGTATCCAAACCCATTCTCCAGCTTTTACAAAGGTTCCAAGCAGCTCAGTAAATGTCAAGTCATTTTAATTAAATGGCATCAATTGATTCAGAATATCCATGATGGGGATTAGGAAGAATCTCAGGTCTATTGCTTCGCTGATTAAGTTTCATATCATCACATTGGCTAGATTGCTTGTTGATGCTAAAAAGAGGACATTTTTATGCACATCAGGGTTATATTCTGAGCCTGAGTTGGTGCTGTAGAGTAGTAGGAAAAAAGAGCTGGTCCTTACCTTAAATTAGTTATCCTATAATTGCTGAAGAAAACAATAACTGCTTAGGTATAGCCAGCTTATCAGGCAAAGAACTATTTTTGTAATAAAAAGCAGCAAATTTTATCAGAGCATACAACAGATTATGAGAAGTATGGTTACTTTCCAGTATTATTTCATTATTGGATCTTTGTTGGGGACATACAGAGAAATAACAGAGTAGAGTGAATAAAGTAAATGGATATCATAAACAGAAATTAGATTTTAGCCTGAATAAGGTTTCAGCCTATAAAAGAATCTATTAAAGTAATGAAGAGATGTAAGTAGACAAAGAAACTCAGAGACTTTAATGAAGGCAAGTTTTATAACATTAACTACAGTTAGATTTTACAGTAACCCAACAAGAGCAGAAAACTCTTTGCATTCTTTATTAGCATGGACAAAACTCTTACAAGAGAAGTTTCCAGCTAACTAATTTAATGCTCAAGTATTGGAATATGGCCTGGTTTTTAGATCAGCTGGAGATCAGATAGGCAAAGCAGATGTAGGAGGGAAGATACATAAGGAAGGAAGCACTGAGAGACCACATTTGCTTGAAAAAGCAATGCCTTCTCCTAAGGACTGCTTATGAACACACATGTCAAGAAACTCCACCAAAAAAAATATGAAAAAAATTCTCATTTGGTTTTGCTCCAAACTGGGACACTGGTTATGATGTCTAAAAGACTTCATTGAAGTGACCTGAGAGGCTTTAAATAATGGAATCCAGTTGAGATATTGAGGACTGGAACGTCATGGTCATATTAATTTAATTGCATCTTTGTGTTTACAATGTGACTTCTGAGAGCAATTTTGGTTTTTTTTAAACACAGCAACCAACTCTCTGAGCAACATGAATGGCTTTGAAATTTGACCTCTTTTGATGGGAGGAGATTGCTGGGGCCAGATGTCCATAGATCTCTTCTGACCTAAATTATTCTGTTATTCTATGCTCTCATATACACAAGTTGGTTGA
>NW_010200967.1:51095-73641 GCF_000695765.1 Mesitornis unicolor | reverse complement strand
AGCAGGAATTATGACCTGTTCCTATCCAAGGAGTATTTGATAGACCTGTACTTTGCATTTTCCTTTGCATTAGAATTAAGACCTATCTGATGTTAAGTGGTTCTTGCCTTGTAGTGGGATCCTGAAAATTGTCTCAGAGTGATGAGAACCACCTTATTGGCTAATGAGAATTGACTACAGCTTTAACTCATCCATTATAGATGGAGAAAACGAGTCAGTATCACACTTCAAGTGATTATTTTTTTTTTTAGGTTTCAATCTCTTTATTTTATAACAGACTTGAATTTTGGAGTAGCATTTGGGGCTAATCTGTACAGTCATGAAAGACAAACATACAGAAAAGAGGTGGTAAATGAGAATTAGATTACAAATGTTATCCCACAACATTTTGCCTTTGTCTCCCTCTTTATTCGGTACAGGTTGTAGAATGAACTGTCTCTTTCTAGCATGAGCCTGGGTATACCACTTAATTTGATACCAAATTTCCTTTGATTTGCAAGACTAAGGTGCGGTACATCCTGATTCAAAATGCACACATTTCAGCATTTTAATGCAGCTGTCCATACATGCACAAACTGTTTAGATTTCTATTACAACAGAGTGACTTTGTCAGGACCATCAAGGTGCAAAGAGAGAAATTAACAGATACCACTGACATGATTCAGTTTCTTAAACATAAGTAAAGAAAGCCACTCAAAATGTGCTTGTATATCTGAAATATTTAGGTGGCGCTGGCAAACATGATATAGCACTTATAGGAGAGCTCAACAGTTATGAAGAAAGCTGAAAAATATGTATTTCCTCAAATGACATTTGATGCCTATTTTGAGGTAACCTAGGTGAGCCTTAGTTCTACTCTGTCTATACCAAACTCTTGTGCTTAACACCATTGGGAAATAATGAATGATAAACAGGATATGAAATAGCATTTAGATTTTTATCAAGAATAAATGCTTTTCTCATGTCCACAATTCCTGCTCTCCCAGGTCCTGCAAAGAGCTTGGTGCAATATTTACTATGGCAAAACCCAGAACTGGTGCCTGACATTTAAAATAATATTATCTTCTATTTTCTTTCCCCCAGAAAATCTAAGGTGTAGGCAAGAAGGGCTTTAGTTTTTACCTATTGCACCAAGAGATAAGGCTACATTGGAAGCATTTTGTAACACAAGGTTCAGAAAGATCTTATGCAGCTTGTGGAGGAAATCCTCTGTCACTGCTTAAAATTTTCCATCCAAGAGGAGAGGGATGCCAGAACCCAGAAACTCCATCTCTAGGAGTCCCCAGGGAATACTACAATGTCAGACTTACTGAAAACCCAGAACCTGCTTTCACCAACCACTGGGCATGGGCCCATTAGCAGAAGGAGGGGTGAACTCAGCATCTCTCCACACAGAGAACATCTGCTTCCAAATACACCCTAAAAAACAAGCTTCAGCTCTCCACAATTGGGCAGGTGGGTAACCAGAGGACAGGTTCACAGAGGTGGGTCCAAAATTCCAGGAAGATGCTGGAGAATCTCCATCCCTCCCCTGCAAACCTGACTCTCCGGAACGGAAAAGTGCCAGGCAAATCCAGGAGGGACCGGGGTGTTCGGGAAGGGAGGTGCAAGGCTCTCCGGGGCGGGTCTTGGGCAGGTGGAGGCGGGCTGAGCTTCCCGGTTTTTTGCCAGCTTCATAACAGGAGGAGGGAGCGGAGAGGACCCGGTGGCTGCTGCGGAGGATGCGAAGTTTGTGCTGGCTGCTGCTGCCGCTGGTGAGTGCCCGGCGGTGACCCCTCGGGGTCCGGGGTGGATATGGGGCACCGCACATCTGGCTTCTGGCACTGTTGGCCACAGCTGGATGGCTCTGCCGCTGCCCTGCAGGATCCGGGGAGGGGAGATGTCTGCAGAGGTAGGGTAACTTTTCTCCTAACAGGGAGGAGGTAGAAAGATAAGGAAAGGGTTGAAAGAGGGGATAGGGACATAAAGGGGGAGGAAAAAAATATTGCTGAGTTAAAGGTTTGACCCAGCTCTTTTCTTTACAATTTTTTCAGCCCTAAAATGCCATTAGTAAATGTCTTTTCATTCATTAGAGTTGCAGCTTCCAAAGGACAGAAAAGCATCCCTGAATCAGAGTAGCTGTAGCATAGCTTTAGAAGGGCAGAAGTGGACAGCTTGCTGTCCTAGCTGTCCTGAGAAAGGCAACTTTACTGAAGAAAGAGGATAACTATGCACGAATAGTTCCTCCTCATAGTTATGGGACATTTGCCTCTTTGAAAGGGCACTGATGTTTTTATTGCTGAAGGCATCTGCTCATAATATCACCAAGCAGGAGCATGAACAATCTTATTTCTGCAATGCACTACAAGCTGCAGGTGAGCTTGTAACATTAAAGACTGGGGAAGATGTATGAGCACAGAGGCACAATTCAAGCACATATATCCCTCCCTAAGCCCTGTGCTTTACTACTGGCATTGCCTGGTTAGAAAAAGCTAGTGTAAGTCCAAGTACAGTCAGATATCCTCTTTTCCCCCAATCTTCAGTCTCAGAGAAGTGTTTGGGAACCTTCCTAAAGGGGTGATTCTCAGGAACTCATTAATTCTAACTTTAACCATTTCACAGGTAATTGTTCAGTGTAGGCTGGGATTCAGACTCCCATTATAGTCAAAGGGTAGATATCCACCTTCCTGGGAGGCATTTCAACTTGTCCTGAGAAAGACAGATGGGGTGGATATTCCTCTGGAGCCCGTTTTGTTCCACTGGTTCTAGTGAGAGCCATCATGGCTGCTGATTGCTCTTGACCCTTCAGTTTTTAAAGGTGAAAGATAGTATGTATGTTTTCACACCTGTACTTCACATCCTCTGGAACTTGTTTTTTTTCCTCTGTATTTACACAGCTTTATATGTAAAGTGTTGGGATATAAGTCCTTGCTACGTAAACTCTCTCACTTATAGCTATTATCATGCATAACACCCTGCAATACCCATAATAATAATATACCCGAGGGAAAACTTGTCAGCCTAAAGTGTTAGACTCCTACAGGTAGAGTAACCTTGGCATCTGGACTAATCTTTTTATACATAATAGTGACACAACTTATTCTTGCAGCTGTCAGCAGAGTGGAGCTAACCTGACATGATGTATCATGCACATCTGTGGGCTGCCACGCATCATTTTAATGTTTTAGCATATTGCAGAAGGCTGTGCCCATAATAAAAGTAATTCTACAAACGGCATGTTCTACATAGCTTTTGGCCTCAAACTGTGGCTCATATATGAATTCTAACTACATATCTGGTAAGAGTCAGTGCTCTAAACATCTGTGGTTTTCAAGTCTCAAACTAGGCCTTATCATAAGCTTTGCAGCCTAAGTGAGGCAGTCAGGGAAGGCCAGAGACCCATAGGATGTATTGAGTACACAGTCCTTTTGTATTTTAAAGGATCATGTCAGAGCAGAGAAATAATGCTAGTGTGGATTCTGCAAATAGTTCTTTATTCAGATATGAAAATAAACCAGAAAGGTTATCCTGAAAACTTCCTCAGTAAAATTGGGTACTTTTACGTCCTATCAGCTCCACAGGGAGATGTATGTTGCAGGATATACTTTGTACCTTGCAGAAGAGAGTCCTTGACATTAAAAATTACCATTAGCTTGTAAGTGACAAGGAACAGAGAGCAGTGGGTACTAAAATGCTTAAAAATTACTTTTCCTGTCTTAAAGAGTTCAAAGTCTCAGGAAACAGAGGGTGGGGGACAGAAAAAGACTCAGCATTCACCGTCCTTCTTGCTTTCTTCTTCAAACATGTAGCAGCTTTTCATGTTTCTGGGGAATGGGTTCAGTCTGATCTAATGAGTGGATGTGAGAATGGAAACCTAGATGGTTTATCATTGAGCTGTACATTTGCTTTAACAAAGTATTTCTTGTGGTAATAGGCACATGGATTCAAACCCCTGGCAAGATGCTGAGCTTCCAGTAAAACAAAGCTGAGTACCTAAATATCTGATATCACCACTATTAGCTAATTTGTGTGGAGGGACATGCATGTTTTTTCTAGGAATTCAGTCCCTGCAGACCTTAAATTCCCCTCCACAGGGAACTGGAGATGTGGAAGAATCTGATTAGGTGTTTCATTAGCCTGAAGGGAGTTAATGAAGAGAGACAGGCTCCTGCACAGTGAGTCACTGTCCTCAAATAGGTGTCTGAGAGGTAGGAGGAATCCTTCACTGGAACCACTTGTCTACCTTCATTGATCATTAAGAGAGGCTTGATGAGGGGTTTAGATTAATCATCTAAAGTTGTCTGTCTAAAATTAGGGATCTTGTCTAAAGCTACTCATTTAGGCTCCTTCAATACTACTGGGAAGAGACGGAAACACTCCAAGAACAATGGCTGTGGCTTCTGTTGAGGGAACTTGCTGATGGACTTTGACATCTAGGTTTCAGTTCTTTGGGATTAGGTGACATGAACCCCACCTTTAGGCGAACAACATGTAGGAAGGGAGAAATGTCTCTTTAATTTGGAGGAACACATGCAATAGCAGGAAATGAGGATCCTCAGTTATTAGTGCTCTGTTATTCTTTAAGTGTTAGTGGTAATTAAATGCTCTGCCAAATTTAGCACACAGCTAATAAATTTGTTTTCATTTTTCTCAAGATAATATTAATTACATAGGGTTTGTAAGCAAAATAAATTAGTATGACTGTGTTGTCACAAACAGAATACCTATGAGTAAATGCATATATTGATATACATGGATAGATATGTATAGCAAATACTGTTCTATATAACACTATGCAATTAAATATAGTCAGATAAATACACTCCAATACACAAAAAGGAGCATTCAAGCATTACTCCAATGTCTTAAAATCAATCTTGAAAAGATATTCCTCTAAATGACTGTAAGGCAATCAGTGTCTCAGCTTCTCTTGTTCCATAGGTAATCAAGTTAGAAAGATAAAACAAACACTGAAAATGTCCTCTAGGTAGTCATTTTCAGTGAAAAAGACTCCTGAAATAATCTATTTAACTGGCTGAAAAGAAAGCTTGGAAATAGGTTTTTCACTTCGGGGTTGAACGCTTCTGGGATCAAGACTGTGTCAGAGCTTGCAAGTCAAGGGCAGGGCTGTCTACAATAACTAAACATGTTGCTGGTGGCTGGAGTCATGTCACTGCTGTGGTCACTTCATGCTTTACAGTCAGTCAAAATCAGAGTGTGTTTGGTATAGAAGAAACAAAGTGGATGCTCATCTGTATGTACAAGCACATTTGAGCAGTGGACTTTCTCGCTGCATAAGAAATCCTTGGTTGCTTTTTATAATTACTTGTAGTTTTCTGAAAGAACATAATACTACATATATTACATTATATATATCCCAGAATTACTTCCAGGCCATTGTGGGTAGGAAGATCCTTACTGTGGTGACTGTGAATGTAGTTGCACTGAAATGGACAAGTGCTCATGGAGCTTGAGGCTGGTCGAAACTCCCTCCAAACCGTATGTGAAAATTAGCCAACTTTAATGACCTGTTTTTCCCAGTCTCAAAGCTCTCTAATTAGCACTTGTCTCTTTGAGAAAGGACTTATGCAGATGGAATGAGGCAGATCTTATGGTATATTTTGATGAGATACATTGAATGATCTGAGTAGTTTATAAAAAAGACTGACGATTTCTTTGTCTTCTTCAGTTATTTGACCTGTGTTCAGTCTTTTTAATAAGCCTTCTTCCATCGTATAAGCCTTTCCTGTTTATCAACATTTCAGTTGAAATAAATGTATGCATTTCAGAGCATATCCTGGTTCTCTGGACTGTGTCTTTGGCATCACTGGCCAACTTTCAGAACCAACTGAACACCTCATTCCACAGTTAAAAATGGTCAGGGAATGCAGGAGTTTTGAATGTCTTTGCTGTGCCTTTCTATATCCTAAAATATCAGCTGAGTTTTAATCGTCCAAGCTGTGAGTCAGTGTGTGACATGAATGGCAGACAACTCTGGTTTTGTATAAGGGAAGGCTAAAATATTCGGATATCAGAGTCATATCAGAAAAATTGAACAGGGGAAGCACAGACAGGGAGAACAGGGAGTACAGAGATGATTTCAGAGGAGATCTGAGATGAGATCTGAGATTAGAATGCAAGCTGTAGAGACAGGCAAAAAGAACAGTGATGAATATTCTTAGTAAATGATTTATGCACTTGACGCAAAACCTATTTGTGAGGTTTTGGGATTGCACTGCATTGGAAACTGAACCAGACCACTGGAAAGATAGTTCAAGTTCTTAAAACCTCCTCACCTTGCCAATGATTTCAGCCACTTCTTTGATTTTTGATTAATTTTCAGAAAGACTAAGGGTTACTAATTTATTTCTGTCTCTTTCATCCCATTGAATTGCTTTTTCAAAAGAGACAAATATATTCAGTGTCCAGCTTCGAAGCACTTCCCTTGTTTTCAGAGAGCATAGATAATGTCCCTAGTTTTCCCTAAGCATGCTAATGGACTTCTTAATGACTGAAGGTCTGTCTTTCATGTGACATCTAAATTACAGTTATTCTACCACCACAACAGTCTAGGGGCACCATCTTTGGATGGGGTCTCAGGAAAGATTGTTTTTAACTAAGTTACACTAAGTATGGCATGAAGATGTCGCTAGAAAAACTCTTTTACCAGTGTTTGTTAAGTCCAATGTTGATAAACATGAACAAATCAAAGCCCAAAGTACATTAGGTTGATTTTTCTGTTCAGATTTGGGTAAACAAATAAAGAATCATGTAACAGAGGAAATAGAAAACAATGTTGTATTTACTATCAGTGAGAATGCTACTTAAGGTTTCAATGCAATAACCATATAGATGTTAAGAAAAAAAAAATCAAAAGTAAGCACAAGCCCAAAATATGGCTCTCTGAAGTGTCTCAGGTTTTTAGCATGCCCACACCTGCCATAGGTAAATTTTTAATATTCACTCTGTGTTTGCTTTCTTCCAGCTAAGATTGCTTCAGTAGTTAGGACTTAGAGTTAACATGATGTTGTGAATCTTGGCTGGTCACTAATGTTCAAGCCAGCAAAAAGTTCTTCATGTTGTGATGCTCAGCAATGCAAAACCCCATTCCTTGAGTGCTGTCTACAACACTACATAAAAGTCTTTAAGTTTTCCGTATAAGCCTTGGGGTGAAGGCATCCCACTGTGATTTTCAGTAAGGTTCATGGCAGGTTACTGCTTAGCTACTAGGAAATGTTGATCCAAGAAGTAACAGCTTAAAACCTCTTAGGCTTATTATTGTGGCAGTGAAGACTACATCAGGTTGGACATCCCTGCCTCTGAAATCTCTGCTTTGTTTTGGTTCCTAAATTATCATTTTCTAAAGTGAACAGGAGCTACTCTTTTCCTACAAGAGTTCAGTCATTACAGCAGATGCCTCTCAAACTGCAACAAATACAGAGCCCCTACTTTCTTAACCATTGTAGGCAGATTAGAGCAGCAACACTTATTTTCAAGGCACTGTGAGATTAATAACAAAAAATAAGTACGCCATATCCAACAAATCACTAGTAATGTTCTGCCCAGAAGGGTTTTCTTTAACTGTAAAATGGCTTAATGTTTTCCTTTTTTCTTTAAGCCTTAGGACAACCAACAAATTGAAGCATCATCACTGTTCTCAATTTCTTGTATATGTGTAATTTATTTTTTTTTTTTTAACTTCCGGTAAGGATACAAGACCATTAATTACCACCACCGCTCTCATTTTCGCTTCTTATTGGATGATCTGTAGGTTACATCTGCTATTGCACTTGATATTGATTTTCAAACACTGAAGTGTCAGTAATATTTAGCCTGTGCACTGACCTATAACAAAAACTGTGGGCTCTGGTGGCTGTAGCTACTCCCACTCCAAATCCAGTAACCCAGAAGCAAACAAAATGTGAGCATGCTGACTAATTGCTTCACTATCAGTGGTAGTAATGTTGGCTACAGTCTCACCATTGGTCAGCATCACCAGCAGTAGATCAGGATTTCTAGAAGAAATTGTAAAATCATGTTTTCTGTCAATTCATTACTGTTTTCAAGAGGCAGGAGTCTGGAGTATATTAACTAGGGATCTGATCTGTGATGGCAATTCTTTTCTCATGTGTGAAACCAATGAGGTACATGGGGTGGGTAGGTAACCCATGAGTAGGTTATGGGCTTCCCCAGCCACTGTAAACAAATAACAGTCCACTGATTTCAGGGCAGCTCTGCTGAATTTGGTGACTGAGGGTCTGGTTCAAAAGGTATAGATTTGCCAAAGGAGAGAAAAAAGGACATGAAGCCTATTTCGAGCAGCAGGCAGTCTGGCACACATATTCAATGTCCATTGTATGACCTGGGAGAGCTCAGCTGCTTTGTCTCTCATTTATGTTCCACCTGCATCTGCTGCAACTGTTGCTTAAGTGGCCTTTGGAGAAAGATAACCCTTCCTCCTCTGAAACCTTTCAAAACTAACTATGTGTCTGTTTCCACCATTCACAGCACCTCTGGCATGAGGAGGCAGTTGTGTTAATGCATCTCTCCCAAGTGCTTGTTTCTCAAAGGCATTTCAAATCTCCTTTCATGGGTTTGATTTCATTTTGGGTTATGTCTTGCCATTGCTTTCAAACCTTTTGCCAGAGGATTCAGTATAGATAATAAGGTGTCATGACTTAAACATCAAGTTTAAGAACATTCCAGATACAAAATTTCTCAACAGTAATAGAGTCCAGAAATTCCAGAAAGTGAAGAAATTACTTATTTCCTGTCCAGCTGTATTTATGTATATAATCTGAAAAAGTGAAAGATATACGTAGCAATCATTTTGTTACTACTACTCAAATAATTAATTTGTTATGTAGGCTGAATGCAAAGTGAAATGTATGTTAAAAGATAGAGCAATGAGCAGGGAGCCTACTTATACCTGAAAAATTGCATTTCAGAATTGTGTTACTATAGTTGAACAGCAAGAAGTACTATTTTAAGAGTCACTCATGCTGATTTATAAAACACATTTCAAATTACCCACTGGAGGAATATGAAAAAAACCATGACTTAATTTTCTTTTCAAACAGTGTCCTTAATCCATTTTCTGTTCTAATATTAGGATGTATGAACTATCTCTAGGGCCTCATAATTAAAAGCAGTCTGTCCATGCTACTTTAAAACCCAAACGTAGGCAGAAGTTTTAAACGTTTTTAAAGACAAAACTGTGCTCTTTTATTCCCCCCCCAGGCAGATATTATTGCTAAGATGTAATAGTCTATATGACTTCCAGTAAAGTTTTTGTGGAGGAGTCCTGGTTGAAGTGCTCACTGAAAACATTCTGAAGGCCAATAAGTCAGCTTCCTGAGACTGAAATGTAATATAGCAATGATGTTTCATTTGTACTATGTTTTGAAACTCATTAGAGTTTTAGAATGGCCTACAGTCTTCCTCAGAAATGTATCAGAAAGCCTTCAATCCATCATTTCCATTAAAATCAGTACCCTTTGAGCTTCTGGCTTTGCCTTGAATAGCACAGCTTGAAAAAGAACAAACCTTCTGCCCTATTCCATGTAAGTCTCCCAATGTCTTGAAAATCCAAATATCTCAAAGGAGGCTTCTGTGCAGTATTCAGTTGTCTCACTGCAATCCAGTTGCTTTCTAGACTCTTTTGACTCTATTGACTCTGTTGATTCTAGATTTAATTCAGTTATGTAAAGATGGGTGTGTAAAATTATTTGAAATATCAAGTAATGTGCCTGAGACTTTTATATGGGGCTATCAGAATTAACACAGAATCTACACAAGAAGACTAATAGACCCTATAGCATCCCAAATGGCACTAACCATTCCTGGGTGAGTGAGATATCCTTTCTATTCCCACAGACTGCCAAAGAAGCCCAAATGACATAGTTACATGAAGGCACTGACACTGTAGATACCTTCTCAGAATTTAATTACCTTTCCAGAGACACTCATTTTGGGCTGTTTTAGAGTATTGAGAACATTTTCACAATCACAGCCGATATCATGCAGGACTACAGGGAATGAAACTTTCTGGAGTGGGAGATGGAGGCCAAGCAAAATATATGACAGCACCTAAATGACACTAAGAATGTGTACCTAAGAAGATGAATCTAGACTCAGTTCAACAACTGATGTCTAGAAATCAATTTACCTGTTTAAATGTAGGTATCTTAACCTCTGAGATTAATATAATTCCTTAAGTTTCCAAAACAAGTCATTATTTTTTTCTCATTTCTTCATCTGGTAAAATGGAAACCCTCTCTCTCTAAGGAGTGTGTAGCATCCTAAATAATAGGTTGATAAAAATTTGTAACCTGATTAGACTATGCACAAGACTACTATTTTTTTAATTTCTGTAAATTCTTGGGCTTCAGTATTTCTTATTTTAGCTCAAATGGGCATAAAATTTCTGCTCCTATTTAATCCTTCTGTTTTTATAATCATGCACAGTGCATTCAGAAGGGAAGAGCTTACACCTTGTTCTCTCAGTAGAGTGATTTGTATAGCACTATAATCTCAAGATCCCAGAGTAGATTGGAAGTCCATTCTATTAGTATCAGCATCAGAGCAGAGCAGGCATTCCCTTCTGAAGTGTAATTAAGAAGTCTTGACTTAATTACATGTTGTCACATGTAGGGCTAATTCCTTCAATAAAGAAAACTTGGTTCTTGGGAGCTCCCAAAAACAGGAATATTTTGCCTATAGATAGTTATGAACATCCAAAATAATTAACTGCAAAAACCCTCACCAACATGTATTTTTTAAAAATTATTTGTTTTTATTTGTTTTATGGGGAAGAAATATCTATACATTCACACTGCGTGTATGTTTGGAGGACTCTGTGTGAATATTCCTGTAGCTGATGGATTCATCCAACTTTGGCCAGTTGACAAAGAGGTGGAGATCCAAAAACTGTGAAATTCATTTAAGTTTTGTGAACTTAAGGTGGTATAAATGTCCAGATTGGAGAAGAGCTGTTACATGAACTTGACTGTTATGATACTCAGAAGAATTCGCATGAATTTGCATATCCAGATGCGTATACAAATTGATAAACATATGAGATCACAGCCTCTTTTTCTCATTGCCATTTACATGTCCTATTTGCAGAAAAACCTTCAGCTGGAGTTTTCACTTTCTTGGGTCCAAAAAGTATCAGCCATGAGGTACAAACTGGAAAGAAACCTCTCTCTTGTTATTCCAATAATCACAGAAATTCTTGGTTTATTCTGTCTTTCTCTCACCAAGGTTGAGGGAATCCACCCAGAATGCAAGATATTCCAGCAGGTGGTGAAAGAGGAGGCTCTCTGCTTAGAAAAGAATGAAACTGTTTCACTTGATCTTAAAGGTAATGGTCCTGATTGTCAAGCTCAGATATGAATATCTCTTGTCTTATTACAAGGGCACAGTGTGAAGATACCGTTTCTTCTCTTGAATTAAGATTTCATTCCTGTTTTGAATTGGTTTCCTAATAGCTTGAAGTGATTCTCCTTCTATAGGCTGGGGCTTTACATCGTTTGGCTGGGGACATCCATCCATCACTGGACATCTTTAAAGGCTCAGTAACTATGTCAGGATTTGACTTCTTTGGCATGTTTAAAATAAATGGAGAAAGATGGGTGTCCCTAGAACATTTTTCATAGCCTTTAGTTTAGATGTTTATTTTAGGATGAGATAAATCATTCTCTGGAGTCCTATATATCTTCACTAGCTACAGAATGAGACTAAGATGATTGGTTCAGACTCTGACAAGTTTAGATGCTTAGTTAAGGAAGGAAAAGCCCTGCTTGGAATGTCTAACATTGCTAAGGTATTTGGTGTGTACTTCACCTGTATCCAAAACTCCAAATAAGCTTCCAAAGAAGACATTGAAAAGCATGCTGAAAATATATTGTGTTAAGAATCATTTCTATCTGGTAAAAAAGTCTTTTGCCCAAAAAATGAAGAAAAAAATAATCTAAACTTATTCAAAATATTATATTTCTATATTTTTTAAGGTTCTTTGTTTCTTTGTTTAAGAAGATTTATTGTGGTGGTGCTCTGAAATCTATTAAATGCTCAAATATAAGTTTTGAAAATTAAAATTAACATTTCAGAGACCTTATAAAATATTTTTGGAATGCTATGTAGGCAGTTCTCTTTGCTGATCTTACTGTATTGTGGTTACCTGTTTTCAATTGATTCAAAGTGAAATTCCAAAATGTTGAAAATCTTTCTGAAGTTCAGTCACATTTTTTTTCTGGCCACCTTTGCCTAGAAAAGTATTAATCCTCCTCAGTGAGATATTTTCAGTTGGCATGAAATATCAGATGTTCATTTTCTACAAAGGAGTTTGACACAAAGATGCTTCATGCACTTGGTATGAATAGATGTATTGCAAACACCTGAAAGTCTGTCTTTAGCAGCCTACTGAAATCTAGAGACTTAGCCCTAAGTTACTTTCTTTATCTCCTTATCTATTTTTCTGCAGCCTTTCCACTCAGTTCAATGCCTGGTATCGTTCTTGTACTTGCCTACTTTATAGTAGCTGTATTTTTCCTCCTCTTTAATGAAGTCCAGAATACCTCCTGGAAACATTTTGCACTTGGAACACCCAGTAACCCCAGAAAATTCCTGGCAACAATCAGGCATTTTTCATACTGATTTATTACATACATTTTCTATTTGAAAAGTACAATGTGGCATTTCAAGTATTCTTGTTTTCACCAGAAACATAATTACATGATTTGGGAATCCTTTCTGTACAAAGGCCGCTAAAAGTAATAAAAACTGCTCAACTGTCTATTAAACTATTAAAAAATATTGAACTTTGTCAACTCTGATCTTCTCAAAGCTCCCCTTTCCATCTTTTATTCCCTAGAGATGGAAAAACATTAATGAAAACATGTTCTGATATTTACAGCCTTTCTCAATATAGTTCAAAATGAAACATTAGATCTGAAGAAACAATCCAATATTTCATCTGGGGTATTTATAAACTAGACTACATTTGGTAAAAGTCCCTGGCTTACATTTCAATTTTCAGGAAGGATCACAGTTTTTACAGGGTTACTTCTCAGCACAAACAGAGAATCTGAGCTGGATTTAGTCTCTGTTGCAGACTTTTTGGTCTAATGTAGTTCCACTTTAATCTTGCTGTACAAAGCAGTGTCTAATGAGTGTCATCAGTAGAGTCCAGAGTGTAATTCCTCTCATCTTGAAGTAGATGTGCAAAATAGGTCAATCAAATCATGCTCTAAAAATGCTTATTATTCTCAACTGTCTAAAGAATGAGTCCTGGGTTACTGAAGAAGACTTAAATATCTATGATGCCAGCATTACTTGGTACAACTCCTACTGCAGTTGTCTTGTTGGAGTCTCAGGTGACCTGGACAGTCATTAGACTCTTGAAAAACTTGGCTTGCTGCCTCTGCACTCAGTCATTTCTCTGATATAAACTGCAGAAGTTATTGAAAATAAAGCCGGATCTAAGATATAAAACATACGGGTTCCACTCCTACATAAGGTCACCCGATTGTCATTTTTCATCCCACATCGCCAAATATGATAGATATTTAAACCTAACTCCTCAGAGGTACTATAGTCCCTCTAAGAAGGAACCTTTAAGTTCCTAAGCTTATGTGTGTGGGCCACTGCATGTCTAAGTGAGACTCGTATTACCTGACTTTATTAATTTGAAAATTAGCAGCCTTGTTTAGGCTATAACCATCAGAGAGACCTAGGTATTTGCGGTGACTGATTCATCATGTTCTCAGAAAGGAGCCGCCAATATATGGGATGAATCATGCACTGGAAGTTCCTGTGTCTTTCAGCTGATTATAGAGGGAACGTAGCTAAGATTAGCTAACATATTTTAGACAATTAAAATCAGAGATAATGAATCAGGACTTCTATTTTCCCATCTGGTGAATTGAGGATATCAAGAATTTCATCCTTCCAAGGGTGATATGAGGATGATGCTGTGGGGGATTCTCAGGACTACCCTTTCAGAAGCCCAAGAATAACTTTGGTCAGCTACAGGCAAGTAATATTGCTTCCACATTTCAGCTCTTGACAATTTTAGATTTACCTTGTCATCAGTCACAGAGGAAACGGAAAAGAATCAGTGAAAGAAAATAAACACCTACCAAATGAAACTCATGCACCGCTTTATGACCACCTTACGACTATCTAGAGATTGGTTTCAGTTGCAGCGCAATGCTTTTTTTATTGGTTCAGGCACCTTTACAAGCTGATAATTTTTCTGTGCTGCACCCACACTCACTTGCCAACAGACACTGCATGACCACAGCTTAAGTCTCAATGTGATGCATTTGTGACAAAGCTGTGACTAACTGTAACTTCTGAAAACCCTTGTTATCAGACTCACAGTATTCCCTGCATCATCGGCTAGTAACTTCTGCTGTAAGGAACTACATAAATGCCAACCGGTCAGACGTACTCCTGATGATGTTTATTTTATGTGATGCTGGGAGATGTTCTTCTAGTTTGGGATCAATGTCATCCCTGTTGAAGTCTGTTGTAAAAATACCACTGATTTCTGAAGACCAGGACTTCACACCTTATATTATTTCCTTTAAGTCATATGAGATTGGTAGACTTTAGGCACGGAATCAAGAGGCAAAGGCTGAATTTTTATATCTAATGTTTTTCAGTTAGACTCTGAAACAAGTAATGAGAAATCTCAAGTGCTAATAATTATTCAGTATTGTGATTTTAGTGACTTTGGTTTCGACAACAGAAAGAGCACCAGTGGAATTGACTTTCAGATTTTGTCTGCTTGTATTTCAGGTACATTCTCTCATGATATAAGGGGAGAAAGGTCCAGCTGGAATATCAAGTGCATATGTGAGCGATGATGCATTCAAGAAGAGGAAAACAATACAATCCTTCATTTGCAGAGCTCCATGTGTTGCTGTGGCTCTTCTTCATGCATGTGAATTAGTGGGAAAGCTACTGACAATCTCATTATGGAAGATCAACTGTGTGATGTTCTGTGTGTGTTTCTTTATTTAGAGGCACCTTTTTTTCAGGATGTGCCAGAGATTGGGATGGTCTAACCTGCTGGCCCAAAGCCACTTTTGGAGAAGTAGTTAAAGTTCCTTGTCCAAGATTTTTTGAAGAAATCACCAATATTCATGGCAAGATTATTTTCCTATTCTTTTTATCCCTATATATTTTTAAGATCGATTCTAATAAGTAAAGAATCAGTAACTAGCGTATTTTCCTGATTCACAATGCTATCTTATGTCAGATGACATGCAGCATTATCCAGATCCACATCTTGGATTATGGTCAATGTTTGGCACTCTTTTGTGTAATGGTGTATTGAATTATTAAGTCTCTTTGGTGATCTAAAAAAATATGGATAATTGCACTACTTTGCTGATGTTGTAAAGGAGTATAATTATGCCAGAGAATCACTGATTTATAAAGTCACAGAATAATTGATGTCAGAAAGGACCTCTTGGGGTCATTTTTCCAATCCTCCGGTCAGAGTAAGACCAAGTTAAAAAATTGTACTAACTTCAAAGCTAGATCAGGTGGCTCAGGGCTTTGTCCACAAGCACAAATTATGCTGTAAATGTGGGATAGAAACATAATTTGATTTCCTTTGTGTAAAGAATGAATTTGCATAAGGAATTTTCTATATGAAATGTAGAAGTCCCACTGCATCTTCAAATGAATGAGAACATCTGCCTCAACTTTTCAAATGATAAAGAATATTGTAAGTCTGTAGCTAATCTTGCTGAACATGACTCAACCTGTAAATACCTAACTTAAGTATCAAAGTAGGAATAAACATTTGTTATTTCCTGTCAAAACTTAAATAACACATCCCCCTACCCCTTCTAATTCATTCTCTGATATATTTTACCGTTAAAGGCTTCCTTCAGAGAAACTGTACACAGGAGTCATATTGGTCAGAACCATTCCCACCATACACCATTGCCTGTGGATTTGATGAAGGTTCCAGTAAAGGGCCTGAGGATCAGGTGAGTTTTTTATTTCCTGCTGGTGGACACCTCCAGAGCATCCTCTTCTGAGTGTGCTGAGTAGTTGGACGCTCCCACATATCTGAGCCTTGACAGAACCCAGTAATTACTCACCTTAAGGGCTATGTTAAAACCTTTTAGATATATTATATATAAAATACTTTATATTATATATAAAATACCTTTATATTATATGTAAAATACCTACATATATACCTACATATATACCTACATATATACCTTCTCCGGGTAATCTCTGGCTTGTGCTAAGCCAGGCATAGCTTGTAGCTGGCCAACACTGACTATATATGGGACTATATTTTCATTTTAACATTATGGAAGATTTCAGAGCAAAGATCATGTCTATGCTGCCACTGTGTTTAGTTTGTTATTCCAGTCAAACCCATGAGGTCTATAAAAGAAAGATAGTATCAGTAAGCTCTACTGCATTGTAAACATAAGGACATAAGGAAGAAGACTGTATTATCTTCTAAGAGAACCCTTGCTTTGTATCTTATGTCTGCAGTGAGGACTTGTGATGTCTTCTGCATATAGTGTTTTTTAGCTATCAACAAAAACATAAAAATGCATCAAAATACTTAATTGTCCCTTTGAAGAACCTGTTTTCTAATTTTCAGCTGTGTTTTGAAAATACTGTATAAAAGATTAGGACTGTTTCAGAAACACCAGGATGATCCCTAGGTTGTCCACATTTCATAATTTATTTATGTATCTATTTAAAATTGCTAATTGTTTGGCTCAACCTTGGATTTCTGCTGTTTGGATAAACAGAGTTTGGATCAACTAAAGAATTAAGTGTCCATTGCATTTGCAAGGAGGAAATTTGCCTGGATTCAGAGAATTTAGTTTCTTGGGACTTGGAATAATTAGGTGATGTAGTGAATGAGAATAAAATTTGCATAGCTAAAGCAGCGTAAACTTGCTTCATTTTTCTTGAGACACAGGCTATTTGAATGCAAAAGAAACAAACAAATGAACCGTAAAGAATTTATAGTGTTGCAGAATACAGTTGGTGAATGAATTGTTCAAAGAATTAAAGATTGTGATGTTATTTTCTTGGCTTTAAGTTGCCTACTTCCACAGTGTGATATGACTTTCTTTCCCAGTGTTTCAGTTCCCTCATCTGTAAACTACAAGTTTTATTTCTCTTTTAACTATAGCTTTTTATGTAAAATAACACTTATTAAAATCAATGGGAAAGTCTTTTGAGCTAAACAGGATAATCTGGCCCAAATCTAAAGCGACAGATTGACGAATCACCCATCAGCATGCTTCAGTGCCCTAGAGTCTTTATGTACCTACAAGAGAAAATGTAGTTATTTAACCAGAATAACATTTTCTATTGAACACACTCAAAGGGGTCATTATTTCATATGAGCCTGTGGAACCTGTCTCATGTGTAAGGTTAGGTAGGATTCAAAAGAAAAAAGGTGAGTTAGAGACAGAGGGAAAAACCTGAAGCAGATCTCATGCATGCAAAGCAACACATAGGTGATGGGACTGATTACTAAGGGAAAGTGTATCTTGGTGAAATAAGCATACCAGCATGCATGCTGCATAACCACCAGCACTGGTCTGTGTTCTCTTTTTCTCATAGAAATCATATTATTCTGCATTTTGGCGTGTCTACACTGCTGGCTATGCAGCATCAGTGACTTCACTCATTACAGCTCTAATTGTCTTTGCTGCCTTCAGGTAAAAAAATTATTGGTCTCTTTTCAGGATGTGTCAAGATAGCCTCATCCTAATTCCTCTCAAACCTTCTGTGGTTTTGTTTTGTGGATTTTTATATTATTATTTTCAAACTCTTCTCAGATACTGATTTTTTTTTTGTCAATGAGTCCTTTTCTGTTCATGTTGTGTCATTTCCCTGCAGATGTTAAAAAGTAAAGCTACCTCTTTAATCTTACCATAAAGAGGAAATCTTCTAACCTATTGTCTCTAATAATATAAAATAAGCATTTCTCCAGTGCATAGCAGGACATGCTCTGCAGAAACTAGGTGTCTCATGCCCTGAATCTGTAGCCATATTAAGGTGTCCATTCTCTATGTGAAAGGCCATTGCTTCCATAACTGGGAGCTATAGAAGGAGATTTAAAGAAATTCAGATATCATGTTTGGTGATGTTGGGTATTAGAAAATGGATCCTGCTTTGAGCAGTTCCAACGTGCTTGGACAAAAACTTAAAGCTTACTGTTCAGACCAGAGTGCAGAGCACAGAAGCAGCTTCATAACTGGAGATCGTATCACTTATAGAGGGACGCAGGACCAAGAGACTAATATTTCCAGTCCTGGAAGGATATTTCTTCAGTTCAAGGTCAAACCATGCACAGGGCAATCTAGGGTAATGCAGTTGAGGATAAGGCAGCCACTTCTTTGGCAACCATCTCACAACATGTGACTGATACCCACTCAATATTCTCTTCTCCAATGGCCAAAAAGGGTCTGAAGAGCTTGTTCAACAAAAAAAAATTGCTATTTGGAATAATTAGAAGGTATTGCAATATAGTCCAAGAGTCCCAGAGTTGCTCTCTGCTTCTGGCATCTCCTTTAAATGTGTGGTGATTCAAGGGCAATTATATTAACACTTTTATTAGCTTAAACAGATAATAGCTGCTCTGCTCCCCTGTGTCTAGCTCCCTCTCAAATAGTGCCAGATTATTTGTTTGCTTTGGAAGGTGTCTGCAGTCACCCTATATTCCCATATGAGTTCTGATGAGACCATGAGAAATTTGTCTTGAAGAACAATTTTTGTTTTCTCTTCCCTTGCCAGAAAATTCCACTGTACACGGAATTACATTCATATGCACCTGTTTGTCTCCTTTATCCTGAGAGCAATTGCTGTTTTCACCAAAGATGCTGTTTTGTTTGCAGATGAAACTATGGACCATTGCCTGATGTCAACGGTACTAAACCTCCCCTCTCTTTTACCCTTGATTTAACACTTAATTCTTGACCTGAAGAGAATATGGAGATTTATTAAACAAATTTCTCTTTAGTTTGCTAGTACTGAAATCTTAAAGCAAACAATACTGCAGAAACCCAAAGACAGAGTGCTAGGGACTGCATTCAGCTTTGGTATATAAAGTACAGGTCTGTTGACTCTAATGAAGCTGTATCAACTTATATTGGTAAAGAATTTAATCTGTAATGCAGGGTCATTGTTCCCCTTTCAAAAAACTAAAGTCAATTGAAATGATGGAATCCCAAACCTACTGAAATTTTCTATTAGTTTCCGCATTCTTAGGTGGTAATTTTGCTGATACTTGTAAAAGAACTAGACACAATGGAGAGTAAACCTAATATGCTTTTTTTCTTCCTCTGTATCTCCAGGTTTCTTGTAAGATGGCTGTGGCATTTTTTCAGTTCAGTATTTTAGCCAATTTCTTCTGGCTTCTTATAGAAGGGATATACCTGCAAACACTGCTTTTGTTGACCTTTGTTTCAGACAAGCAGTATGTATGGTGGTTCATATTCACTGGCTGGGGTTAGTACTCTTTTCCTCTTTGTGTCATTTAGTATCTGCATTTACTTTTAGAACCAGATAAAATATTTCTTCTGAGATAAAAAATGCCTATCAAAAGTGCTACATTTCTGAAAGTTGTCCAATCATCCAGTACTACTATACCAAAACCATGCCATTATTCTGTCTTTCTTCTATTGAGATATTTATAGGGTTCAAAACTTTGAAGGAGAGTATAGGATAGATTACGACAAGCACTGTGATATGCCTAACTCAAAAGACTGAAGCACTCATCTTTATGATTGGAATTAATTTCATGCAACTACAGTAATTGGAAAGTTATTCATGTAATATAAATTATCTCTTCAGTTTTCTCCTGCAGTCAGTAGAGCGAGGTATGCATGCCATGGTGGTAGCTAATCCAGTCCTCAAGAAGACGAGTAGTGTAGCTGGACAATATCTTGAAAACAAGTTGCCTTCCCACTGACTAAAGAAGTTTGGGTGGCTAACTTTAACTTAATGGTTTTCTATTAGTAAGCAGAATTATCTAGGTGTATCTTAAATCATAGGAGTCTAGGCTTAGGAATCAAATAATTCTATTTTTATTTTGTTTTCAGAGGCCTTCTGGCTTTAAGGAATCTTTTGAGTTTACAGAGCAATTAAAATTATCTCTCATTGTCAGAATATGTGGACATAATACAGAAGATTTCTTTCACTGCAGAGAATTGTTTACTGTGACTCAGATATTCCTGTACCTTACTTTGGCTATTCTAAAATAGAGGCATCCAGATTGAGTTGTTACATTAACATTTTTGGCTTAAGAATGAAATCCAAATTCTCCTGAAGTAAATAGTAATTTATCCTTCATCTTCAGATTCTCAGACTTTTTTATGTAATTACATTTTAATCAGAACTTTATAAAAGGGATGTTGATTTGGAGCTTTTCCAATTATGATTGCCTGAAACTAGATACTGAGACCCTGATTAATCACAGCTAACTTGAGATAACAAAAGAAACACCTCAATTAATAATGTAGTAAACCTCTTTTTCTTCTATAATTAATGGAAACTGAGAGACATCTCAGGGGCGACTCAGATCTTAGGTGATATGGGATGTGAATATTTCTCTTCAGTAATTAATAAGATAACTTGAACTGAATATGGTCTCACCTTTAAGGCCTTGATAAAAGATCTAAAATGAGGAAGTACAACTTATGGGCCTTTCCTACAGATCTCAAATGATACTTTAGAAAGATATTACCTGTATTTCTATAGATTAATCAGTGAAAATGTCATCTGCTTCATATTTATGGCAGCTTGGAAAGTCACTTAGTCTTTTGAAACTCAATTCCACAGAAGGAGAGGAAAAGCAATTGCTAGTTTATAGGTCTTCTTGCAAAAAAAACAAAAAAAAAAGAAAAACAAACCAACAACCAAAACCGAAATAACTATTCTGTCACAAATGTAGAAGGATAAGCAGTGAGAAAGCGAGGCTAGAAATCACCAATTTCTGGATTTAGCTAAATTTTCATGCAATGCTCATCAATTGATTGTTTCTCAGGACAAAAATGTGAACTCTTCCAGCTAGTGTACGAAGGGTTGCATGCTGGCCACAATTCACAAAAGAGCTCTAGCTAAATAAGTGATTCCTCCAGCTTCACAAGTGCTTGTAATTCACATTCAAACCTTCAAGCAACTCTTAGCTGCTGTTTTCAAAAACATAGTTTCACAACATCGCCCTTTCTCCTTTGTTTTGATTTCATTCTACCACCTTTTTTTTGTCTTTCCCCCCTCTTCTCTCAACTGCAAGTTAAGATCTTTTATAAAGGAATTTAAAATTCTCTAGCCCATTGACTGAACAACCTGCTGTACTGTGAACCTTCTTGCAATAAAGTTTTCATGGGACATGCTATCTAAACAATTATTTTGTGTTCCATGTTGATTTTTCCAGGGGCTCCCACCGCTGTAATGTTTGCTTGGGTTCTCACAAGAATCCATCGACAAAATACTGGGTAAGTCAGAGCCTGTGTAAGAAAATCAAGGATGTCCTATTTTGTATTGTAGTTTGATTTGCTGACAGGGAAAATTAGAGATTAAAAACACATCAGAAAGAAAAAATATTCCAAAGTTGTGCCTCTAACCTTTAAAATTCATACGCGAATAGGTGAGAAAAAAATTTTTAGTCTTCCAGTTTTGATTGAGAAATAAACACTACGTCGTGAAAAAAACATGTGTTGTGAAAAGCTCACATAGGATAGATAACATGACTGGTTTTGTTTGCTGTTTCAGATGTTGGGATGATGATGAAAATGGAGTGGTGTTATGGATCATCAAAGGCCCCATTCTGCTAACTGTATTAGTATGTTTTTTTCATTTTGTCTTGTGTATCTTTTGCAATGTGGAAGAAATGTTATAGTCTCCTTTCAGTAAACTAGGAGGAAAGCAATAGCAAGTGCTATGGTATTGAATTTCAAATAGCTGGAAATTATTGTATAGCATGTGGTTTTGTTGTTTGGTTTGGTTTTTTTTCTTCCCACCCCCCACAACTCCCTAAATCACAACCTAAAGGGTAGATCCTGTATTTTCTGGAAACATGCTAGAACATAATGGTATCATCTTGACACCTTCCTTCCACATACCACAGTCTTGTCTGTGTCTCTGTAATCTTTGAAGACAGCTAATCCATACTGGCAATACCTTTCGATAATATGAGGATGGTTTAATGCAAGAAATACATATAGTTGATTTTATCTAGTATATTATAAAAATGAGTTCTTAAGTAGTAAACTTAAGACAAAAAAATCTCCCTTATGAACACATCTATTCCATCTAAATTTAAGGTGGAAAAAGTATGATTTTTAGGACTATATCTGTTATAATCCGCTTCAAATACAATGAAGGGAACAGGGAAGACAATTTAGACCATGTAAAAGGTGCTAGGTACTGACAAGAAGTAGGAGTTAATATCAGACATAAAACAATATTGAAATATGTAGGTCTATATTAATTCAACAAAACTTTCAGCATAGCTCTAGGTGTAACTATATATTTGTGGGCAGAATGAACACTC
>NW_010200967.1:6844-51064 GCF_000695765.1 Mesitornis unicolor | reverse complement strand
CTAATGCTAACAGCTTGATTTGAAAGCAGTTCTGTATTGGTTTACAGAAGTGCAGTTTCTACGACTGAGGATTTTTAGTTAATGTGTATTAACTGAATATATGTCCTGATTTTACAGGATACAAGTTTACAGATTTTGTCTTGTCTTTTCAGATTAACTTTATTATATTTATTAATGTGATCAGAATTCTAGTCCATAAATTGAAATCTCAAGAGGGAGGAGGGAGCCATTCAAGGCACTTTGTGTAAGTATTTCTGAGTTTCTTGGTATTGACCCATTCTAGCTGCTATAACAGATGTTTTATGGGCAGGAGCACAAAATGTTCTGTTCCTTACTAATAGAAAGATAAAACCTCAGAGGAAATAACAATGTAAACTTTTCTTTTCATCCTAAACATCATATTTCTCTTTTTCTTCTGTGGGAGGAGGATAGGGTGGATGTGTTGGACACAATGAGAAAAGTAAAATATAAATGATTATAACTCCAGCAAGACCTAGCTTCAAAGTGTAAACACTGAATGTCGCATAATGCATCCATTTTGCTTCCAGTCCTTTCCATACAAATGGCCACATAGAGAAAGATGCAGATAATTTCATTTAATTTCTTAGCAGTAACATGATGCTGATGTTCTGGTAACTGAACCTAGTCCTTCCTGTTTACGATTCACTTCACAATCAATGGGGATCTCATCAATGCAGTCACAGAACTCTAGCATGCTTTTCAACTCATCCTAAGGTATGTAGGTATGGCTGTTAGTAGTGGCAGAGGACCTAGTGTAAACTTGCGCCCTTGTGGAGTGAGCTGAAGTACAAGTAGAATACCTTAGGACATCACCAAGGGTTCTCACACCACTGTTTAAGCAACTGAATCAGGTACTATGGTCAGTGATTTTTAGATCTCCACTGGCAGTTTTGGAAGTTGAGACGCTGTAAGTGGGGGTTACCTACATGTGATTGAGATTAATCTCAAGAGAGTAGATCAGGGTTCTTAGTTTGGTGCCCCTGTTTTCACATGTATAGCAGGGAGAAGAACCCTTAAAGGTGAATCCAGAAAACTTCCATGCTGATTTGTTCTCCTGGTATTGACGATGGGACTGGTGGAAAGTAATCTTTCCATAACTTTGTTGAATGTAGTTGCCTCCATTATCGAGCTATCGTCCGTATTAAAATTCGTTTCAACACAGAATTGCTATCACTATTTCCATATTTCTAACAGTGGATTGTTTTTTAATTCTTGGTTCGCTAGGAGGCTTGCTAAATCCACATTACTCTTGATCCCCCTCTTTGGAGTGCACTACATTGTATTTGCATTTTTCCCAGAAGGCATTGGTCTGGAAGCTCGCCTTTATATTGAGTTGGGCTTGGGTTCTTTTCAGGTAAGCTGGACAAAATGTTAATCAGTCCTAAGAGATTAGGGTTGAAACACCAGACTCTCAGGAGTTTTACTTTTTAGGTTGGCTATTAGGGCAGGTGTTAATAATGTGTCTAAATTCAACACACACATTCCATCTTACTCCTTCACAAGCTCTTTCTGTTGTTTATTCACTTATCTTATTATTGGAAATCTCATACTAGTTTTGAGTTCTGACTCAGACTTCATATTAATAATCACAAAAAAACCCATCTACTTTTATTGAATAACAATGACTGAGTACCATGAAGACCAATCTATGGATTAAGGTGAACTGATTGAAACTAATTCCATATATAATAAAGGTCATGATAAATGGACTGAAAAATAAGGAAGATGTTCAACAACCTGTTCTACCTTTAGCAGTAATGAATCCATTATGCTAACACTTCTTTGTTTCTTTTATTTTGCTAAACCGCTGCTCAGAACAATATCTGGGACTTGAGAGGGCCAGGGCCAAAAAATAAAGCTTTTCCTTCCCCTTTCCCCTGTACCCCACAACAACTTGCCCACGCTGACATATATTGAAAATGACTCCTCTTTCACACTTACCTCTCAACCATGGCCGAACTCTGGTTGGGAAAATCCTTGCTGGCCCAAGTCAAAGCTGTGTCATGGACCATGCTGATGTTTTAACAACATAGAGAAGCAAAGGCAGCATTCGGGGCTGTGACTTATTCAGTTTACTAATACAGATGTAGTCTAGGACTATCCAATGTTTGTCTTTTTGAGCACAGTCTGTGAAATGGCTTGGCTCCAGCTGACTATTCCCCTAAACAATGCCTGACTGTAGTTCTTGGTGAATATGGACCCAAGACCTTTCCCAATAGGTCGTTAGAACACAGCCATTGTCTTGTGAGTGAAAGAAGATAGCTTAGCAGTAAAGATGTAAAACAAAGACAGGTCTTCACCCAGTTTATTCACTACTGTAAATATAGACTAGAACAAGACAGAAGTCCCTACTACCTTATCTGAGGAAGAACTTGTTTATAGGATACAGTCAACAGTAAGTTTGTCCTTAATGTCTCCATACAAGGGCAATAACATACATGTAGTGTCACTAGTCCATTGAAGATTTTAATCCTTTTTATGAAAACCCAATAAATAGTGCCACATCATCTAAATTCCAATGGAACAATGGAAAACATGCATTTTTGCTGTCTTACTCAAATCTGAATGAAATTTGATGTCTTTCTCTGATTCTATGTTTTAAATCCTGATATGTCTTTTTTCTCCCTACCTTCCACGTCCTAGGGTTTTGTTGTTGCTCTTCTATATTGTTTCTCAAATGCAGAGGTGAGTACCAAGTACGTAGGATTATCAAAACCTTTTAAACTCATGGGCCTCTCTTGTTTTTCATTTTTTTTTTCCTATTTCCAGAACAGATCTGTGCTTTGATCCACTCTTGAAAGCATGAAATACCCATATCTTTTTTTCCCTTTGTACCTTTGTTGACTTTATTTGTATTCATACAGTTCTGACAGAAGGACTCAAAATAAGCTTTAAAGCAATGACCCTTTACAAATGGTTGGAGACTTTCCTGTCAGGGGACTTTTTTTTCTGCTTTTTCTGTTAGCTATCATGATGATGTCTCAATGGAGAGCTTGTAACTCTCCTTACTTACTTTATTTTCTCCTAGTGAATTTCTTCACTTTCCTTTACCCCTTTCTTCTTTCCCCTTTCTTTGTCCCGTTCCCTTTCCCCTCCCCTTCCTTTTCCCCTTCACCTTTTCTTTTACCATTTTCCAGGGCAGCCTGTGCATTTTCAACAGATTTGTCCAAACTCTTTCTTTCCTGTTTTTGTAGCATTAAAATTAACATCTCATCCTCAGAAATGCATGTAGGTTAGATAAGAAGAATGACTCATGATTGTGCCTCAGTCTCCTCACTAGCTTAGAGTGGACGCTTCCCATAGAGATGGCTAAATGTAGGTGAAATTAATCACACCCAAGGATGAATGATGCCTAAAATACATTTGTTACTTGGGAAAACAATTTATATTGGCCATTCTAGTGCTGTTCAGAAACAGTGCCTTTAGGACTAACTGTAAATAGAGAATGCTCTACTTCCCACCTGCCTTCTGTCTGCATAGGCTCCTTGCCAACAGCTTTTAAACAGCTTCCATGTTGTATCTCCCAAAACACAAATCTACTAGGTGTTAAAAAACAGATAGACAGAGAGTGATCCCTGTCCCCAAGACTAAGTGGTATGGGTTGGCTTGTGTCCATGCTGCTTAGGGATAACTTCTTCTGGAGCAGATTGGTCACTCATTACAACTTGGCAGTGGATCCTTTCTGCATCTGTTATAGTTCCCTGCAATCATGAAAAGTAATTAATGTTTTCTGTTAGTGTGTGTGTGTTTCTTCAGTTTTAAGTATCTGCAACAATGTGAGAGACTGTGCTGCTGCCAAGCAGGGAGATAACTGTGTGAGATGAAACTGAGGGCTGGTATTGTATATCTTTTTTCTTGGAATAAGATACACAGGAGTGTTGAAGAGCCTTGAGCTTTCTGATATAGTGCTGGAGTACCGCATAGGTGGAGGAAGCCCCTTTTATTTATTAGTGTTGAAAGCTCCAGAGGGCTTGTTCTGTCCATACTTGAAGTTGCACACAGGAGATGGCATGTCTGTGTGGTTAACAGAGAGAACAAAGGCAGAATAGGGACCACCTCAAAGACAAATATTGCCAGTGACTTTCAGGGAGCCCTGATGTCCAAGATGTGCACTTCTGCATGTGCCATTCTTTCTGTATGTTGTTGTAGAGCCTGCACCTAGTAGAGGATTAGATAACAGAATTACTAGATTAATTCCCAAGTTCAATGCACTGGAGTAAGATTTGTCCGTAAATACTTCTCTGTCAGAATTAATAGTTTCACTTAACAGTTTATTTCTGCATATCATTTGGGCTGTGTTTGTGCTAATTATACTACAACTATAACACTGTCAAAGATTTTCAGTACCTATGACAGCCACAGAATTTGGAGGCTATGTGGTTAGTAGCATTTGATGTATCTCTTAAGTTTAGGATAGCATTTGTAAACTACATTGTAATCTGTTTATTTTCAAAAGTGAATAGGGACATAGTTTTAAACATGTATTAGGGCTTGACCCTGATCAATTTGGGTGTTTTTGTGCATCTAGGCTAAGTAGTCACGCAGACATTTTGGCATATTTTACCTTCAATGCCCACTAAGTCTTAATTTTCTGATTCTTTTTTTTTAATTTCCTTTTCAACAGGTTCAAAGTGAACTGAAGAAACAGCTGTGCAAATGGCAGTATCAAGAATACCTGAACTTCACACACAAACATGGGACTTTGTCCAGAGAAAACAGTCCTGTCAACTACGTCACTCAGTTATCACTGCTCGAAAAAATCAGTCCAAAAAGGACTGTGTACCAGAATGGTGTAACTTCTGTTTGAGCTTTTCTAGCAGGATGAGTTGCAGTGATGTTGTAACTTACTACCTAGGAGATGGCCAACTTGAATCCCTTATGTCTGTCCATAGTGTTAAGAGCCTTCTGCGAATTTCTTGTCCTTAATGTGAGTTCATTTTCTCACTTGGTACAGATCAACCTCACAACCCTGGTTCTTTCACACCTTAAGCATGTAAAATCCGTTTGTTTTGTTGTGAAAAGCCAGACCTTGAGCTAACGTAAATCATCAGGTTAACACCCCCAAAAAACCCCAACATTATCTCATTCCAGGCTCAGCATGTTGTCACATCTTTCTTAGTGTTTCCCAAAATTTCCAACTTTCAAGAGCATTATTCCTGATCTTCATTGGAAACAGATACATGGTGGCAAAGGTTTGCCATAGCACTTAATGATGTTTTACTAGTTGTTTTGAGACAATTTGAGCCAACTTACTGGGAATTAAATTAGGCCAGAGGACTCCAAGCCCTGTCTTGTCTGTCGGAAAAACATGGCTACCTAAACATTAGGCAGATTATGTGTGTATGAAGGAAGAACATAGAGCAAACCCAATGCAGTATACCAGCTGGGCTACCTTGAGCTCAGAATAACTTACAGACCTGGTCTCAGTGCCCAGATGCTGGTCCTTGTGCAGCAGGATCTGACCTTCTGTCACTGTAGCCTTGAAGGCTGGCCAGATCCATCAATTAAATACAAAATTAAATAGTGCTTTTGTGGTTTTTGGGGGGACCTCCCTTTGAGGACTAATCTGCTGTGATTGCTGTGATTATCTCAGTCCTGTCCATAATTTCTTATGTTGTTATCACTCCACTCAATGCTGTTTCTGGGATCAGAATTGTCAACATAGCAGTGTGGTGTAGTGAAGCAAAGTGTGATCTAGTAAAACTAAGTGAGCAAATGTGCTTGCATCACTTCTTTGGGTGGTAGTGAAGCAAAGTGTGATCTAGTAAAACTAAGCGAGCAAATGTTGTGCTTGCATCACTTCTTTGGGTGGCCTTCCTCTTTCCTCAGGACTGAGTTGTACTCTATCTCAAACTCTCCAAAAGTAAAGAAAGGACACAGAAGCTACACTAGACACAGCTATAATTCCTTTCAAGTTAGAACCACACTTACAAAACTCTGCATTGGGTACTTGAAATCACTGCTAGAGACCATGGTCAATCAAGTACATGTTGGCTTTTTGTGCTATTTTCTGCTTATTTAAGCCATAAGCTGGAATCCAGGGCTATATGAAGATATACTGCATAGAGCAAAGCCACTATTTACATAATTTGTATGAAGGACACACTTAGAACAACCTGGTAAGGAGGTTAATAACCTTGGGAGTGCAAAAGTTTGTTGGGTAAAGGTTTTGTTTGGCTGTGAAAAGGCTGCTCATCCTTTCTTAATGGCACATCTGAGGACATAATTGTGTGTGCAGGAGTAGGGAACGCTTCAGGGATGTAGTGCTTCACAGAAAGCCTGAGAAGGCAGCAAAGCTGTTGTCACAAGCTGTCTGGAAGTGCTGTGCGTTCTGCATGGAGGCACTGCCATCTCCTGGTTCATGGTGTGTGCTGGGCACGCTGCTCACCTCTCTGTATGTGTGTAGTCCAAAAATCCAAGCAATGCACAGAAACATGGCCCCTGCTCACAGCCAGTACCAAACCGAGATATCCCCTCTCCCAAGTGAGATTTATGGGATTGCTAAAGGACAGCTGCAATATATCATCGAGTTATATCAGTTAGGAAAAGCTGCTTTCTCTTCCTTGAATCCCCTGGCATCTTTTACACTGTTTAACTCTTCAAGTATTATTTTAGAATTCCTTTACAAACTACATGACAAGCTGGAAAGATTAAAAACAACTGTTTCAGCTGTTTTTCTTGGATTGCAGCAAAGACAGGTTATTGAGATAACCAAAATTTCTCACCAAGAATAGATTTTTTAACTCTCACAGTGTCACCATTCTTTCTGTGGAAAGCTTGGTAGTGTGGACTCCAGATTTAAAGAAATCCTTCCAGCAGGAAGCTCTATCTGCTTTACCAATGTTGAGTCTTCCCAAGGTTGCCTAAGCCACCCAGAGCTGGATTTTCAGAACAGTGTAGAGGGATGGTAAAAGCTACTGAAAAAATCAGGCCTGAATAACATGAAGGGTTTCAATGCAACTCAAACTAAGGGAAGAAACAGTTAATCAATTTAAACAAAAAGGCACTGCATGATAGAGAATGATCTTTAGGAAAAATTAAATTCTGCAATAAGAAATACCATTTCTGTAAAGCTAAGATGGTATTCAGCTCACAGGTTATGATAGGTAAATTTAGACATCCGTATGTTTCAACCTATATATGATTTGAATGTCTAAGTCAGTGGAAGTATTAGCAACACAATTAGTGAAATCCATGAGCCACTCAGCTCTTGGATACCCTAAGACATCTCAGATGGCATTTGATAGCTATGTTTAAGGACCAGAATCCAGCTCCAGATCAATAGCCAGTGATGTCTAAACAGCTGTACAGCTGGCTAAAAGAAGGTGCCTTCTTTAGATCTAAGCGAAAATTCAGAAACAGGTCATCTACTATGGAGTCCTCTGTTTCAGTAGGGTGAATGACCCTAATCTTTTAAAAATGAACCTGATAAAACACTTGAGGTTGGTTAAAACAGGAAAAGAAGTGAAGCCCCAAAGCATATCAGATGTGATAGAGATCAATCTTTTTCCACATTTGTCAACAGTGCCTTTTTTTGAAGACAACAGAATTTCTTTTCCTGTTTGGACCCCTCAGAAATTATATGTAGGCTCCAAATGACCTGTAGATCAAACTTCAGAGCCACAAGGACTATCAGTTGCAATAGAGAGTGCGTAGAATTTGTACTGACAGTATTAGACCATAGTCATGCTTGATAAATACTGGGTCCTGCACTTCGGTCACAACAACTTCATGCAACTCTACAGACTTGGAGCGGCTGGAAAGATGTCTGACGGAAAAGGACTGGGGATACTGGTAGACAGCTGACTGAATATAAGCTGGTAGTGTGCCCAGGTGGCCAAGAAAACCAAGTGTCCTGGCTTGCATCAGAAATAATGTGGGCAGCAAGACTAGCGAAGTGATTGTCCACCTGTGAGGCTACACCTTGAATACTGTGTTCAGTTTTGGGCCCCTCACTGCAAGAAAGATATTGAGCTGCTGGAGTATGTCCAAAGAAGGGCAGAAAAGCTTATGAGGGATCTTGAGCACAAGTATTACAAGGAGAGGCTGCAGGAACTGCAGTTGTTTAGCCTGGAGAAAAGGAGGCTAAGAGGGAGACCTTATCGCCCTCTACAGCTACCTGAAAGGAGGTTGTAGTGAGGTGGTGTTGGCCTCTTCTTCCAAGTAACAGGGGACAGAACAAGAGGAAAGGGTCTCAAGTTGCACCAGGAGAGGTTTAGATTGGATATTAGGAAAAATTTATTCACTGAAAGGGTTATTAAGCATTGGAACAGACTACCCAGAGAAGTGGTTGAGAAACCATGCCTGGGGGAATTTGAAAGACGAGTAGATGTGGCACTTAGGGACATGGTTTAGTGTTGGACTTGGCGGTGTTAGGTCAACTGTTGGACTCAGTTATATTAAAGGTCTTCTCCAACCCAAAATATTCTATGATTTTGCGATACTCACATGGTGTACTAAACACTTTCCTCGTGTAATTCCACCAACTGATGGTGAAAGAAGAGCTTATATGGCCCACTAATGGCAAAGACTTCATGCCTGGTTGGTCAAGGACTGACTTTGCCCAGAATACGGGGACTCCTTCCCATGAGGAGGTAAGCTAACCCATTTAACCCAGAAAACTCACTGCCCACTGCTTCAGGAAGAAATACACTACCCTGTAACTTCACAGACAAAGATTTTTCTTTGGTGTAATTTTATATCAGAACAGACTTATACAAAATGATCATACATTTATTGTGTCATCTACAGCAGTATACATGTTAAAAACAATTTCTCAAAACACAAAAAAAGATTAGAAAGCAGCAATTGATATCTGTGTTTCCACCTCATAACAAAGCTGAATAACCCCAGATCCCGTTACCAATTAAACCAATTTTGACCAAAAAAGGTCAGTATTAGACCCAACAGGCCAGTAAGTTTGTACCTTGACAGAGTCAAAAGCCAAAATACAGCTTTCCATCCAGTAACTTGGTACTTCTCAGAGCTATAGCATGTTGTATCGCCACTAGATTGACAAGAAGACGGGAAAGAGGATGAACACATCAAATAATTGTTTTTACAGACTATACTGGTACACAAAGGCCTCTTGAGACTTCTCTGCAAGCACAAAGTCCATTGGAAAAGGCATATCCAGAAGCCTAAGTAATTTCAGACACTGAAGAGTGTCATATCACACAGTGTCATATCACACAGTAATTCTTTACATGGATGAATTTCCCAAAAGAAAGCCAATGGGAAATTGCAATTTTAATCATAAGATGAAAGACCACAGGGTTCAAAACATTGTTCAAGCTCTGCTGGTGTGTTTTAATACACAAAGTACAATGTGTAGTTAGCTGAACTTAGCTCTTTAGTACAGATATGCACGGAGCTTAACATCAGAGCATCGTTGATTACTACTGCATACTCCATATCTTCCTAATGTTACTCTTAAATGCAATTCTGAACTGGTTGCATGTGTCTGACTGCTAAAAGCAGAGGATAAAATCCTAACTTTTTTCCACTGCATATGCACTATATACCATGGTTTGTTTCCGGACACAGAAGTGCTGGTCATACGGACACAATCTGTCAAAGAGCACAAGGCTTCCTGAAAACTACTCTCAGTGGGAACTGCTGAGCCCTTATCAAGCATGTACCTCTAAATTTAGTTGGTAATACCCAACAGAAGCCACATCCAAGCTTTTCAAGACCATTATTTCTCAGTATGCATGAAACAGAACAATAGTGACTGGGCAAAGTTGCCAGGGGAAAAGTCGTCTACACTCAGATTTCCACAGTGTCAACATCTGTTTCTGAGCTGGTCAGCTAGACTTCCTGGTGAAAAGAAACAGATACTTGCGAAGTATGAATCATCTCGCTCTTGAGTTGACATCAAAAATACGTTTGATGCTTATACTCCAAAATTACTTATTTGTCTTTTGTGACTACAAAGGCTAAGTGGAGAAACTAGATCAAAGGAAGGTATCTTCATTATTGATGTCTAAACTTAGGTGGTGTGGGTATCTCCTTAACTGCCTGCCTAGTGAAGTAGGATCTTTTCCAGGATTTTGCCTATGACCCAAAATGCCTAACACTGATTGTGCCAGATACTGAAAGGGACAAATATCTAATAGAGCCCTTGATATTTAACTCTCTAAGAAAGAAAATCAGGTAAAAACAGACATTCGGTTGTATCTTTGTATTATGTACGTTTCTACAGTTGTAGACTCAGTAGTCTAACAGACACTGCCTTCACACAGATATCAAAGTTTCGAGGTGAATCCCACCCAGTGAGTTTATTTCAGTTTCATAGATAGCCACATAGACACATAGACACATATGACATAGACACCACAGGAGACACTAATCTTGGCTGGCTTTTGGAGACCACGCAGGATCCCATGTGGTGTCCCATATATCCCGCTCTATATGTTCTTACTACCTTATCTTGCTTCTCTTTAGATGTTCCATGCTATAATAGCTCTACTTAGGTCATATTTATTGCTCTGCCCTACCATGTAGCAGATGAATTTAAGCATCCTACATTTCTCTGGAAGCCTTGCCTACATGAGAAAATCTCAGAACAAAGAAGAAAGTCCTAGTATCATGAAATCACATAATCAGACCTGGGAGGAAAAGTTTAATTTATTGAACTTTTAAAGTACATGCACTAAATGTGGAAATTATGAGGATTACTCTTGGCATTTGGATCCTGTACTTTGTCATGTAAGAACGCTTCATAGTACTTCATGGCAGCTTCATCCAGGGTGCAGCATCTGTTCTACCTCTGTCTTCTCAAATCCATCACTCACTGTGAAAAGGCTACAGAGGGAACTGGTTACACTGCTCTTTCACACTGGCTCTGCTGTAATACTGGGAAATAGATGTTCTTTGTGTTTATAGCTGGCTAACAGGATCATGCTTTCCTCTCTATCTCCTCTCTATCATTATTTGTCAAGGTGGTTGTTGGATGGGAGGCATTGAGAAAGTTCATCAAAGCCTGGATGATGCTATGTGCAAAAAGTTGGGAAACCAGTCATCTAGACAGTCCTGGGAAAATAGCTTCCAGTAACTCATCCTCTGCTGTTTGCAGCTGTACTTTTAGAAAAGAAAGGGCTGGAAAGATAAAATTAAGTTAGATATCTGCATGGTTTGCAGAACAGATTTAGTAGGGATTTAGTAGCAGTGTCAGACATATGAGTACTGAAACCCCACAAGCTGACACAATCAGTATATTTTTGCCCAATTTGAATGCTGATTTCCTGCCGTGTGTTGACTGAATGAGTGTTCTGTTCCTTTGATTGGAAACTGCAGCAATACAGCTTCTTTTGCAAGATTATAACTGCAGCCAGAAAAGGAGAAGATTGGGATAATTTCTGCCCTTAGATCTGACTGAATGAAAGCTGCTCAAAAAACCAATTCTCATTTATACAGTTTCAAGAACTGAAAATTTTTCTTTTAGTTTCTATTCTTCTTTTCAGAGTGCTTGGCATGTTGTTTCTACTTAATTTTCCTGCTGCTCTCAATGGATTTGCATATGTCTGTGTTTGCTTTTTTGTTTTGTTTTTGCTGTCCAGATTGAGCTTAGAGCTGAAATAAATGCAGCTTAATAGCATGATTATTTTTAGTCTTCACTTTCAGCTGCATGATAAAAGATAAACTGCAGACTTTATCTGAAGTAAAGCTGTTCATATTTCAGGAAAGGAGAAAGGAACTGAAGGCAAGATTAGTATGATGAGGAGCATAAGCAAGCCAGGAGCTATTTTAATTTGGAAATCAGAAAAAAGTTTCTAACTGCTAGAAGAGTGAAATTTTACAATAAATTCCAGTGGGAAGAGAAGGTGAGTAAAAGAAAAAGCTACTGAATTTTAAAAGGTGAGTTGATCAGTTTAGGAGTGAGAGTAATATGCTGTGAAAACAATGGCAATGACAGAGTTTTCTTCAGATTAAATATCTTTATGGCACTGTTCTGTTCTGATACACCTGAGGATCAGAGAGCAACAGCTCTAACACTGCCGATTATGTTTTGTTCTTGATCATTTTGTCTTTGCATATTTTTAGTTACTGATTTCTTTTGATTTATGAAATCTTTCTGATTTATGAAGAAAGAAAAAAAAGAATCTTTGAGCTAACCAGATGTCCTGCATAACCCTTCATATGCCAGCACAGAAGCTACTATACTATGCAGAAGCAGAATTTCATCCACCATTGATATAATATTATGAAAAGCCACAATTTTGCAAAGTAACACAGACAAGGCAAATTATAACAACTAATCCTTTCATCACTACTGAAGAGGATCAGATTCTTCCAGGTCAGGTTTTGAGCAGAAGTCTAACAAATACTGTACTGTATCCAGTTCTGATCCCAGCATCTCAAAAGAGATGTAGCCAGATTGGAGAGGGTCAAAAGAAGGGCCATGAAGGTGATCAAAAGGATTGACAACATGACCAATGAAGAAAGACTGAAGGAGTTAGGTCTTTTCGCCCTGGAGAAGAGAAGACTCAGGGAAAATAATCCCAGTATTCCAGTAGTAAAAGAGTACTATGATTCTATGCACTGCTTTGCATCACCATCTCATGCTTGCCATTGATGATGGAGAGTATAGGGAGAGTCGTTCTTTGCTAATGTAATCTAAATTATGAGCACATTCAGTTCCTGGCCGCTTCTGCTGTTATTTAGCCTTGTAGTTGCTAAAGACAGTTATTTAGTTACAGCAATGGACAGCTGCCAAAAAGGAGAAGATAGACACCAAATACAGCATCTGAATTTAACTTCCACGTTGCATCTTTTTTCGCATTTCACTCTAGACTCACCTGTCTTCATCTCTCTCCCTTCTCCCACCGTCCTACCTTAACAGCTGGTTTTCAAATACAAATACATAAATGAGGCTGAGGAAACTGGCTATTTTTCCTCTATGAAATAAAACTCTCCACAACTAAGAATTTAAGTTTCATTATCTGGGCTCTGAGTTTCAGAAATACTAAATGTAGATGAAGGTAAAAAGAAGGTGAGGTTACCATGCAGCAATGAAACAAGCCTTGTCCCTTGAAGTACAGGTTGTAGGTTACATTTTGGGATGTTACTTGTCCTGTAGTACCAGCACTCCACATCAAAAAGTCAATAATCAAACAGTGGTTAGATACAGTAAATAGTCACAAAAGCTGCAGCACAGTTAAGTGTTTGTACATTTACAAAAGCCAAATAAGAAGATTAGACAAGAAGTACATTATGGAGATGGTAGAAAAAATGGCTCAAGGAGCACCGTACATTTGTTTTTCTTTTAATTATGTATTTTTTTAATAACATGGACTTTCTAGCTCCAAAATATATATCACAGTGAAAATTCAAACAAAACACTGTTACACTCAGTTGATATTTACACACACTTAGAAGCAAACCACCTGTTGATTTCTTCCATCCTGAAACAGATAGAAATGACAGCCACTGCGAATGGTGGTCATGAACGTCCAGCATCTTCAGTTTACATTCAACATAAAGATTTCTTGAGAAGCTAATTTGTGCGATGGCATCAGAGTCTGGTTTAGATAAATATATACAACTGAAGTATGATCTTTCCAGTAACACTGAGGAAGTTTGTGTGACTAAGGAAAGCCACATTTGCAAGTGCATCAACACCGCCAATAAAAGAAAAATATCATAATAGAATGGGATTGCTTGTATAATATATTGTATATTAAATATGTCAAGAGATACCACTTCTTCTAGTAAATTCAGTGCTGGTGAAAGGTACCGAAGTCCTATATTTGTCCACTGAACAAGAAATACAGAGACTGCAACAGCAGAAATTTTCCCTCCACTGCCCTCCAACTTGTCCTGCTCATTGGCTCTAGGAATTTAAGGGGAAAGTCCAAATTTTCGTGACTATTTAGTCCTCGGCCCCTCTTGCTGATATTGCCAAAAAAAAAAAAATAATTAATAATAATCTGCTGAGGCCAAATCCCAAACCAAAGTGAAGTGGCTTTATTCTAACGATAACATTAGTTTTATCTACTGATTTTAATTTAGCTGAGGACCATGTCTCCAGTGTATATGGTTGGAAGGTGGTTTTGGTGATGTGGACATTTGCCCACGAGGCACTGGACTGAGATCCACCAACTCAAAATGTAGAGCATTGCAGGACAGGCAGGAAAAAACAATGGAATCCAAAAGTAATCTCAGGAAAAGCTTCAACAACAATGAAAATTAGAAAAAAAAATCCAAACATTTTCTTCCTCTGGACTGAAACATGGCAAATGTTTCCAGCCACAGGCAGTTATTCAACACCTTCTTCTCAAAAGTTTTAATTTATTACTGCTTGAATATTGGCTACTAGCCAATCATGCAAAATACACTTTTTGATTTTTTTTTTAAATAATAAGCTTACAGTATTGTCAATATAATACCTTGTGAAAGCCCATACTACAGGAAATACAAATCTCAATGTTATCTGTTCATCTAATGTTAGATAGTCTCATTTAAAAAATGTCTAAGTATGCATTTACCTGATAGATGTGACTTTCCCCATCTCACGTGTCTTTCTGAGCTGCAAAGTGCATGGTTCCTTGGGAAACTTTCTAAAATAGCTTTTAGCAGCATCTAATGAGAGAGGAAGCTCCATTCTATCAGTTCAAAATATTTCAGTTATTTTTGCAGAGAGTTTGGAAAAAAGGGACAAATTCTGCTCTCAGAGCAGCAAACCAGTGCTGAACACTTGAAAATAAAAGGTGTCTGGATACTATGACTCCGACTTAAAATACTGGATTATAATGTAAGTGATTTAAACTGTTTTGCTGGTCCTCTGTGCAAGGGTAGATTTCACCTGACAGGGGTGAAAGAGCATGATCCTGTATCAATATGATGTCAGTAAACATTTCTGTGTGTTTTGAGTTAATTTTACATTCATTTACACTGCTACAACTGAGAGCAGATTATGTCTCATAAAGCACTATATAAGTGTTAAATATTATTATCATTAATATGTCTTTCACAACTTTCTGAAACCTTTTTTCTCCTTTTAAAAATAAGGAAACTCTCATTACTTTTAAAAACCTATGCTTAAAATGACATTAAAACCTGAACTAACAAAAACCAGTGAAATTAAAAGCTCACACTCAGCTAACACAAAAATTTCGAGTCTTTCACTTTCTTTTTTCACGTTCCTAATGTGCCAACTAACACTAAAGAACAAACCTGAATTTTGAATTTCCTGGTTACTATTAGTTTCAGTTCAAAATTTCACATTTAAAATGTCATTTTCATTTTTGTTTTTTAATATATGCATATGCATACGTGCACAAATATATTTTTATATATATATATATTTATCAGTTCATAAATCCAAAATTAAGTGAGTGTTAGGACAGTCCTCAAAGCTTTTACGCACTGTATAAAGACTTTTAAGAATTGACATCATCGACATTTGATTGAAGTAGATGTGCATCAGTCATGGCTTTAACTACAAAGGTTGAAAGAACATTTTAGTTTCACTCAAAGAAAACCAGTAAGACCATTGGTGGTTAAACAAACTGAATATCCAAAGAGAAATAAAACTTCCAGGTGTGGGAAGTCATCCAAAGTCTTTATCTTTTCCTTCAATACCATCTTATTGTTCAGTTTAGTTGCTCACCAAATGCAGATGACTTTTACCTTCCAAGGTGATCCTGCCAGATCCCTCTTGTGCCTCTTGATCTGGCAGGGAAAAGTCAACACACAGAAGTCAATCAAGTTGCAAAGGCACCACAGTCTGTGTGACAGTACTACACAAAACCATACCCTGTTTGGACACGGATGCAGAGGATTCAATGCTATCTGGAGGGAAAGGTTATCCTGGATCTGACTTTTGCTTTTAAGTTGTGAGGGAGGAGACAGTTAATTTTATTATTCAAATAACCCAATCAATCAATCTATCAATCAATCAACATCAAAAATATAGATATATCTCAACTACATGGCCCTTTTAGAAAATTCACAGCTTAGCTAGAACATAAAGCCTTCTCAGAAGTGTCCCTGGGTACAGAAAAAGACAGCTGATCCCACCTCTCTTGCCTGGAGCCCTTCCATGGATAAATAGTAGCTATACAGCTTCACATTGACACAGTAGTTTCTTTAAGTCCACTGGGTACACCTGACTAAATCCAGCCATGGATTTTCTGGAGTTCTTCCTGAATCGGCTGGTTTGATTAACCCAAGTATGTTAGCTCCATCCCAAGACTCAAAAGAGAAACACTGCAGAAATTCACATGCCAAAAGACAGGGACAGGCTAAGATATGTTTGACTAGGAAAAAACGAAAAAAAGGCAAATCCAAACCAAAATGAAAACTAACTTGAGAAAGAACAATTATCATGTCCATTCACAGATTAGTATCAGTATGGCAACCAAGGATCACAACTGCACAGCAATCACTTGTTACTTTTGACTGACGACAGATTACCTGCAGATGCTCTGAAATGAAAATCATTGTGTGGGTGGGCTTGGCCTGTTGTTTATCTTTTAAACATTTTTCCATTAATGGCCTTGCGTACAGCTGGGTATTTACACTGATTGTTAAAAAGATATATATATACACATTTCCTTTGCTTTTTCACCTCTACAAATATCAATGAATTGTTGGGTAGGAAAGGAAAGGGGAAAGGGGAAAAGGGGAAAGGGGGAAGGGGAAAGGAGAAAGGGGAAAGGGGAAAGGGGAAAGGGGAAAGGGAGACCTACACCACCATCAAAACATTATTTTTCTTTTTAAAGGGATGGTTTTTGGTTTGCTCGTTGATTTATTTGTTTTCCTTAGCTGCTCATGTCGCTAGGTTCTCCGCATTTATGCTGGACATCCGAATCTGAGAGCTGCTCTTGCTCAGAATGGAGAGTTGTGTCCCCCCGTTCACTCCGCTGCTCGCTAGAGAAGGATGACGATGTTTGAAATCCACAGCAAAATATCGGTTGACTTTCCAGCTCCTCCATTTTCTCTTTATTTCTGATTGCACCTTTAGGGAGAAACTTCAAAAGGTCATTTTTTATGTACTTAGCCGCTCGAGGACATGCTGACAAATAATCAAGTTTAGAAAAAAACACCACAATTTGACAGAATAATTTTTAAGGTTAATTTTAAACTCCTGACTTCAGCAAAATCTGAAGTGACTTCTCCATGTCTGAAGGAGGTCCAAGCATATATTGGGAACAACAGCCTGGGTTCTGTGTCTCTGACTTCAGATAATTTAAGATCAGCCCAGAGGTGCATAGAAGACCTGTGCAACACTAACTCCAGCACAGTTCTTTAGCTAGCTTCTTGGAAAAAATATCCTGTTTTCACCAATGGCCAGTACCAAAATGATAGTAAGGAGCCAAAGAAACCAGCAACCAAAAGGTACTAGACAGTAATGAAATAGTCTGTGTGCAAAGGCGGCTTGTCTCTCACCTGCGATTAATGGATGGATGTCTACACAAAACTTTATCTCCTGCTTTCAGATCACCTCTAAGTAGATGATAATTCTTGTATTCCTATACATCAATGACACTGTCTTTTCCCTTGAGCTTTTTTCGTGTGTGCCAACAGTAAATCACCAACAGTAAAACAATTTATGGTCAGAAGTTTAATAAGAAAATAAGAAAATAATTCTGTAGCTTTTCTACTTTTCATTCATCACTGATTATCTGGCAATCTTGTGTGTATACATATATGTACATGTAAAACAATAAAGATTTAAAATAAGAAAGTTCATGGTAGCTCAGACCAACATTTACTCAGTTTACTACTCATTCCTGACAGCAGCCTGTAGCATATTTCTGCCTGAAAGAGCATAAGAACAAGGAAATATGTAGAGATATTTCCCCAATATACTTTTCCAGTCTCCATGAGCTCCTGTGTCAAGGACATTCTTCTTGTCTTTAACAGTCATTGCTAGATTTTCCTAGACAAATACAATTGTCAAAACGGATAAGCATATGCCAAAATGCTAACCAAGTACTTCAACTGAGTGGACAATAACTACAGGGAGGAAAATACCAACTGGAAAACTTAAATTCTCCTTCTAGTACCTTTAAATTTCTATTTTGGTGAAAGTATAGGTAGGTATAGATTGGATAGAGTATGGAGGTATATTACCTCTGTAAAAAGAAAATAGTGTTTGCATGTGTTACTGTGTAATATACTGAAGATGAATCCTTCCTTACTCCAAGTAATTTAGTGGAGGCACAAGACATTGTCTAATATCTTGAAAGGCAAAATGGTTTTAATGAATCTGGCTGTATTATTTTGGCTAAGTAGCATCACACATCACCTTCCAAGAAATTGCAGAAAATCTGAGATACTGTGCATGTTACCTCAGAAGGTGCTTATCTCCAGATTAGTTTTAGACAAAACCTTCTTTTAGCACTCATGGAAGATAATAGATGAAATAACAGCTGTAGGTGGGAGAGATGGATATCCAATAATGCCAGCTGGTGAAGTATGAAAACAGCCACTAAGTCCAGCAAGGCACGATCCAGAACTCACCTTCTGAGCTTCTTGGCCCTGAGCTATGAATAATGTTTTAACAGATCTTTGGGTCCTTTGATATTCACCCTGACTAAGCCCATGAGCAACATGACCTATACATTTATTTGATGATGTTGAGGAGATTATTATGGTTATCTGAGAAGGAATCACTTTGACCAAGGAGGTAAAGATCTTCTGTACTAGAGACCAGCTAATGCATGCTATATGAAAACAAGCATAAATTTCTGGGCCCAGAAGGAATCCACACCAAGGTGTTAAGAGAAGTGGTTGACATTATTTCAAGGCCACTTTCTATAATATTTGAAAAGATGTCTAGATCAGAGGATATACCTAATGACTGGAAATGTCATAGGAATCTACAAGAAAGGCCCAAAAGAGCCTGGACGTCTGTTTTGTTTTGTTTTGTTTTGTTCTGTTCTGTTCTGTTCTATTCTATTCTGTTCTATTCTATTCTATTCTGGATCCAGGAAACTACCAACTTGTTAGTCTTACTTCAGTCTCTGAGAAAATAATGGAATGAGGCCTCCTAGAAAATATCACAAACTAAATGAAGCAGGTGTTTGGGAAGAGCCAGCAAAGATTTACCAAAAGCAAATCATTCTAGTTCAACCTAACCAGCTTCCACGACAAAATACATTTTTCTGTTTACATGGGTAGAGCAGCTGATGCTGTTTACCTGGACTTCAGCAAAACATTTGACACTTTCTCCCACAGCCTCTTCCTAGGCAAATTGGCAAGATACAGACGTGCCGGGTAGTCTGCAAGATGGGCAGGAAATAGGCTAACTGGCCACACTCAGAGGGTGATGAACAATGTTTTTGGCACAGGTCGGCAGCCTGTGACTAGTGGAGTCCTCCAGGGATTGATGCTGAACCCCACACTGTTTGCTCTTTATAAATGAACTGAGTGATGAGATTGAAAGCACCCTGAGAAAGTTGGCTGATGATACAGATTTGGATGGTGGACATGTCAAAAGTGAGAGCTACCTCACAGAAAGAACTGAAGGGGCTGGAAGAGTGGGTTAGCAAGAACTGTATGAAGTTGAACAACAGGTAAAGTCCTGCACATGGGATGACATAACCAAAGAGACCAGTATAGCCCCTGCACCTGCTAGAAAGCATTAATCTGAGCCATCGTCTCTAGCAAGGTCAATGTTTTGGTTTAGTAAAGATATCACACCTCTTTCTTTTGCCGAGTCATTGTGAGATTCAGCTTAAGGTATTAGGGAATATGGTAGATGATGAGTTACAGTGAAGATTTAAAGTAGCAGTTACTCCCACAAGAAAATGGAATGGGGATGATGAGCGGAGGAGGTTAAATATTAAAAATCTTACCTCCCCATTCAAGAAACAATAGAGAACAGCAACAACAAAACCCTAGGTAAACGGGAGAGAAAAAAAATAATGTGATTGAAATCCTTCAGTAAATGCTAGAAAATAGCTGGAGTTAAAACAAACAAACAAACAAAACCAAAATCCTAGTAACAAAACACATACATAAATGAATAAACACAGTCTGAGAACTGTGCATGCAAAGTAGTTATAATAAGTAGAGATTTCTTTTTAACAAAACCAGAATTCACTGTATAATCACCTGGAAAGATCCCAGTCCCAATTCAAACACTAGTCTCTCCCGCTTACTGACATTTTCAGGAGAAAAAGCAAACACCGTGTAGTGAATTCCAAACAAGGGGATAAGCAGTAGTGTAGAGCGAGCCAGCCTCCTGTTATAATAGAGTGAAAGAACTTTAATGCAGCCTTGTAATAAACAGCTTGTGCTTTAATTAAAGAAGAAAACACAGAAAATATTTTGTTGCCTGCCTTTTGGGGAATACACACACTGTATAATTATACAAACAAATATACAACATTCTCATTTGTTCTCAAACAGTGATTTCACAAAGACTGTAGTTTGCTCCCATTTCTTCACACTGGTATGATAATAGCACATTAGCAATGCTTAATACTCTGTGCTGTTATTTTCATTTGCATTATTATAAGCAGGGATTTTTTCCTACTGTGCCAAACATGAGGAGACTAATCTTGCTATGGGATTCAGACTGCTACCATAACACAGTAACAAACCTCTCACCCAATTGCCTAATCCCAGTGGAGTGTTTGAAATTACCTTTGTGTGTGTGTGAATTTATTTCTGTCTAGCAAAAAATTCTACAACAGTAATACAAATTAAGCTAAAAAAACCCCCTGTATGTTCTTATACTCATGACTGTTCCTCAAGGTCTTGGGTTTGGTCTCATTTATACTTTTGGAAACCTAAGTGCAATTCCATTGTGTAATCATTTCCATTACATTTGAATAAAGAGGTTGTAGAAGAAAATCAAATTACGTATATATACAAAAAGGCTGGAGATGAATGTGTGTACCTGTAAGCACTTAACTGATGATGGATGAATATCCTTTACAGCAGGTGTCTAGCCAAGACTTATGCATACTTATGCATGTTTTGATCAGTGCCATTTGCTGATTTAGCAGCAAAAAAAAAAAAGACCCAAAAGAAAACAAATTTTGATCTGAATATAAGGCAAGCACTTTATTATAAACTAAGTGGCCTAAGGTAAATTCCAGGACATTTTCAAAAGGGAAAAATTAGGACTGATTTCCTTTAAGCAAGTTCAGGAGGCAGATGAAGGGCAAGGGAAGCTAAAAAGCCATGAGGGTTTTTGGAAGAGATGCATACTTTTTAAAATTTGAATGTTCACTCTACTTGAATCTATATGGCATACTACAGACATGTTTGAATTTGCTAATAATTGCCTAAATATGACATTTGTCTTACTGGAAGTCAAAACTTAATTAATACATCTCCAATAACTGTGAACATGGGCTCTTATATCCAATACTAAACTGGAAATGGGATATCAGTTCATTGCTAGTATTCCTCCTACTTTGTGCACTTGATGGTGATAAATACATTACAACCCTTGCCTTAAGATTGTACTTAACACACATGGTTCGTTATCAAATCTCAAGTCTTGGTGAAAGACCCCACAATCCAGAGAACACAGTTCTGGTGAATTCTGAAGTATGACATTGGCCAAAAATGTTTCGACAAGAGATAAACAGCCTTGGAACAGGTTGATGAAGAGCATACAGTCTCAAAATTTGGTCATCTCTAGAAAAAGTAAGCTATACAGGAGTGATCCAGCTAAATGGACTAAAAGACCTTTTAAGGTCCTCTCTAGTCCTTTTTCTCTATGGACATGTAAACAGATTAATGGAAAGGAACCTAAACATAGTGGAAGAAATTATAGAATAATGCTATCTCCATGAACAAAAAAGGATGTAAAGAACATATGTGTCTTAAACTAGTCATGGAATAAAAAAATTCTTAAGGCAGTGAACTGGTCGAAGAAGTATCTCTCAAAATCTGTTACACTTTGTATTCAGAATTAATGACAAGAAGAAGAAAAGGATAAATGCTATTTTGATGTAAAAGTCAGAACAGAATTGTTATTATTATGTTGTATGTCACCACAGTCCCAGGAGATTAATTTTGTGAAAGATGTGGAGGAAGTTTTTTTCTATTGTCAGTTTTCTGGCATTAAATTATACCTGATTAATCATACAATTAGTTTGTAAGATCTTGAAATATAATGTCATCATCAATTCTTCGAGATGCTGCCTTCAATATCGTCATAAAAGTCAAGAAGAAAATACATGAAATGTAAGAAATAACATATTTGGAAGATTATGGATTATTAAGAGCTATAAAGAGAAAAATATTTTAATTATAGGAAAAACTTGAGAGACACTAATGACTGTGTGGATGGTGATGAATTCTCTTTTTTAAAGAGCATTAAGAAGAAAGAAGACTTAAAGCAGCACCTGCATGAGATGTAAGTTTATGTGCAATGCTGAAATGAAGATGGCTATGAATGTGGCCTTTCCATAAGGTGTTAGTACAGAAGGACACAGATAACAGTGATCTCTCTTTTTCCTCACTCTTCTATTGAATTATGGAAAGACATCTTTATAACAGAAAGAATAGAAATCAGAAAGGTTGTCTGACCGGTACCTGGAGGAACCATATCTTTATTTTTTTCATTGCACATGTTAAGAAGACTGCTGAAGTGTCTATGGATATTACATAGGACATAATGTCATGAATTGGAAATGAAAATACACATTACATTGCATTGCCGTGTAGAATTTCCAGTGATTTCTACCGAATATTCCAGTGTGTTTCAATTGCGCATTTTAAAACAGGTTTCTAGAAGACAAACTAATGCTGTGTTTTGAACAAACACAGTAACTGTACATCAGATGAAAAAAAACAACTACTTTGAGCAAATGTGCAACAGCACACAAGGACCAATTGGTTTTGAGTGTTCTAAATAGGTTTTTTTCAGCTTTTTTTAAATGGGATGTAACAAAGATATATGTCTAGATTCAGAACTTGCAGATCGAAACGTAAGAACTGCTGAGCATCTGATGATGCTATTTGGAATGAACAAAGAAGGCCATCAGAAAACATGGGTCCTCTGAATCAGGAACCTGAATCTCCAGAAGCAATCGTGTAAGGAAATTTGTGATTGTCATTCTTTATTCTGTCTCTGAGAGAGGTGAGTATTGTAGCTTAAAGCTTACTCTCCCATCAGTTCCAGGTACCTCCACTGCACTGAAGATGGGTCTTGTGCCATTTTTGCTGGGACTGTAGTTGCTTCTGATGGACTAATTGCAAAGTCGTGTAGCTCAAAACAGCCATTGTCAACTTTCATAAGATTTGACAGATGATACCGTTTGCTATTGAGCTAAGGATAAAATACAGTATAACTTTTACTCTGGCAAAGACTTTTTTGCCTTGGTTTTAGAGGTTCTCATCACCCAACTTTTTTAATGCAAAATCTCACAGACTGTCAAAAGAAGCAAAAGATCTTCAAACCATAACCTCTGAAGTAAGACTATGTCGTTGTCCTGCTGTTTAGGCCTGCCTCTTCAAAGTTCATTTTAAATGCTGGATCTTAAATGAAATTAAATCTATCCAATATAAACTATTGCAGTGAAGACATCAAGGTCCCTGGTAGTCATGTAGAACAATATTCATCTCACCAAGGTTTGGACATAGATAATGTAGATATTTATACTGAAATTGTTAACATAATAACTCTAAAGCTGATGCAGAGAAAAATGCGCTTTTAAGACATAGTTCTTGCCTGCTATAGGTGCTTCTTTAAGAAGAGGTGACTCCTGTTTTACACGCCATGGGAATGTACTGAATGCATCTATTAATTTGCATATTGATTAGCTCAAAGTTAGGAGATATCTCCAATGATGGCATCTATTTTTAGTTAAATTAATTCCACACCTAGATTCCCTTTATTGTCATTGAAGAGCAACAGGTACTTACGCAAAAGGACAAATCATTTGTCTCTAAGGAAAGCCTTAACACACACAAAGTCTCTCCATTGACTACAAAGGGAATCTGGACAAAGTTGTAATATAAATTGTTGCACTGTTGCCTTGTGTAGTTTAAATTAGAGAAATTCCATCTCTTTGGCCATAACTCAGTCATGAATACGTATGTATCTTTCAGAAAACTCAGCTTTAAGAGCAGTGGAAGCTTACTAAGACTTTCATATTTTGACATAAAAAAATAAGGTTTAATTATGTTTATTGGAATCATACAGAGTTTTTCTGGGTCCCTGTTCAGGTTGAAGTCTTCTTGTCATTTTCTAGATAAAGGATTTAACCTTTCATTTTTCTGAAATGCTGTACATAATATATTTTTTTTTCTCTGTAAATGCCCAATATTAAGTCTATGCTGCATCAGGTTTTAAATTAATTAGTAGACTTCATATTTCAAACTAACTCCTCCGAAATGTAGGTCCTAGTTTTACTTAACTGTCCTTCGACCTCAAACCTCTCTCAGTGTAAAATATGGAACTGATAACTGTTCTTCTATTCCCTATTTCTTCTATTCCCTATTTCTTCTATCTGCTTTTGCACAATGTCAGTCTGTTGGCTGAGTATTTTGAGCATCTTCATTGATCTATTTCTTAAATAACTTGAGGAGATGTAACATCACAAAGAAAGTTTATTTTCGTGTTTAAATTTTCTTTTCTAGCAACAAACATAAAATATGCAGCGATAAGACACAAAATGACCTTTTCCCCTGATGTTATCAAAGATAACAACTAAGCTTCAGCAAAATGCTGGACTGTCGGATTTGTGTGGCAGGACATCTCTGAGAGTGTTGATTTACACTCATAAAATTGTTGTGAAATTCAAGGGAAAGTTCATCAGGAAACATACTGGATATACATTTCTGAAAGGTACGCCTTATCTAAATTAATCATGTGGGCTTCTTATACAAGTAACAGACAGTGAGGTGCATGATGAGAAAGTGATTGATTAATACACCTCTAGACTAAATGACATTTATTTCCTTTTCTCCATGCCTCACTCTCCATAGGCAAATCTTTGACAATGACTTCTGATTAGGCACATATTTTGATACTAGGGTAACCTTAGCCATTCCCCACCCCTGGGTGTAAACTAACACAACTTCACTCAATGGACTAAAAATGTTTTACACTAGCTGAGAGTCTGATTCACTCAGTCCTGTCCTGTCCCTGTTGTTCGAACAAACTTTCAGGTGAAACATTTACTCTCAATATGACCAGCGCTCACCTCTGCTGTATAATAAAGAGCAACTTTTAATAGTTTCTATACAGACACTACTCAAAACTATAAATAGCATCAGCCATAATTACAAAATTAAAAAAAAACACCCCAAAACCTTAAAGTCTTTGATCGTGGTGTATCGGCAAAAGCACAGAACAACAATAACTTCTACATGCAACAAGAACTAAATGAATGCTTCCTCTCTGGTTACTACCCCTCTGCTCATATCCATTCATTTACTTGCAACATGCGTCATACAAACACAGTAATGCCACAGGATTGCGTACACTTACAGGGTAATGGTTGATAGTTCTGACATCTTGCAAGAGTGCTGGTTAGCCCTCTTAGGCTTACAGTAGCATTTCTGAACGCAGCTGCTAAATATGACAAGATTAGCATTTTTTTCAGCATATTGTGAACAGGCCAAGGTAGGTCACTTTCAACACATTTCATGAGACACGTCACAAAGATGGAAAGCGGACATGACAGAATGAAATTACAGCACAAACCAGCTGCTCCACTGAAGCAAAAATAAACGAAAGAATTAAAATGCACTGGCTGTTGCTGGCAATCATAATGTGTTGATTCACAGACAAACCAAAGATTGAACAACCTGGAAGCAGGCGGGCAGCGTTACGCATCCAAAATACACATGACCTTTGCTGTCTGGTATTATATAGAGGGTAACAGAACAATATATCAAATGAAAGTTGACTGCACGCTTGTGGAGAACAATTAAATAGTAACATAAACTTGTAGAATGGAGATTAATCTAAGATGAAGTTGGATCAGATGTTCCTCATTTTCATTTGTAAGTACCCAAGGTAGTGTGGATCCCTTCTTTTTAGTGAAGAGTACCAGTAAGGACACGAAAACACTTTTTTGTCCAGCTTCCTTGATGCGTGGGGAGGGGAATTTGGTATGGAAAGCGCATGCCTGACTGGTGACTCAGAGGCACTGCTTATTTTTTGTCATACACATTAGGACGGGTGAGACCATAAAAGCAGCAGGCACATATACTGTGGACCAGGACTATGATACCTACAGCTTGTACTCTATAAAGAGCTGCTATGGAGAATGGGATGTTACATTTCAACTAGCTAGAGAAAGGCTCATTCAAATCAGCTGTTGAGAGAGGTAATCTGAAAAAGCATGGGAATGCATTTTGAGGGATCTGAGGGATAGAGATTTTGTATTAGTTATGGTAGGCTGAAAAACATGAGAACTGAAATTAGTAATTTCTTGAAGACTTTCATGGGGAGGTTTTTTAATTTGCTTTGTTTTCAACATATGGTAATTTGGCAGGAGTCACCTCAGGAAAGGTATAGAAGTCTAAAGAATAGAAGTCTAAATAAATTGGACATCCTTGGCCCTTTGAGAATCATCAGAGAGAATAAGTAGACAAGAGAAAAATACACATTTATTGGTCAGGGTATATCTAACCTATTTTAGATGTCCACTTTATGATGGGATGAATGGGATCAACACCAAACACAAGTGACTACTCTAACTAAATATTCATTTATGTAAGGGATATTAAAATGATTTTTTAAATCAATTGCCTACAGGCAATACATCTAACTTTATTCAAACAAATCAAACTCTATTTCTGTTGCTCTGCTAATACGCACAGCCTATGATTTGTGTTCACCTAGCCAGAGATGGAGGATGCAATTTATAAACTGAACAGTAAAACAAAATAAATTGAAGACAGATTAAATTTATCCCTACTGTTAACTCCTTTAAGGTAATGCCATTTACTAGAGTTTTGTTTTGATTTGTTTTGTTTCCTTTTGGGTAATCAAAACCTGACTGCTGTGCTGTTATTAAAGATTATAGCATAAGAGCTGGAGAGAATACAGTATCATGGCATGAACATATCCAGGAAATAGAAATAGTAATCATAGTTGAACTTGCAAAATAAATCTCATTTCTTGGATTACTAAGGAAGTAAACATGGAAATGAATGTTCCTTTCACGGGATCACGTCTGTGATAAAATTTCACACCACCTCTCTTTTTCACGGAGCTGGGTTATGCATCAATTGTCAGCTAAGACTGATTAAAAATAAAGTGGGAAGTTTTAGAGATAGGTAGTTCCTTTTTATTATGATTGAGACTTTCAGAACTATGTATTTTTAGTGTCTCACTCATTTTTTGATCACCTGACCTGAAACACATTTTATCAGACCAATTTTTACCACAAGAGGGCTGCTCAGCATGTGTAGAAAAGCAGTGCTTATGAAGGCATTTTAAGGCACATAACCTGAAAATGAAACATCTAAAAATCAATAATCCCTTTGAAAACCCTCAGTCATGAGGTGCTGTAGGGAATTGTGTTTTTAAATGATACACTTAATATTGCTGTGATAATCTGGAAAGAAAAAAATCACCACCCAAGTTCCCTTTACTGCTTATGCTATTTTATTTGGAGGGGATTAATTTTCATTATAGGTTTTTCTAGTGAATAGAACTAACATGACAGCACTTGATATTTGCTAGAATTATCTAAAAGGATAGAATTGCTTTTGAAAATAGTATTTAAAAATTCACTGCTGCTCCCTATTCAATAAAGGGACATTTACACATGAGCATGTGATGGAAAGTTTTGCTAGCACTCTTAGGAAAATATTAATGTTTTAGTGCTGTTAGCATATTTTCTGTGATTCTATTTAATTTAGGCAGAATAATCTCTCTTATCCTAGATATTTTCAAGTGACCTAAAATCTTTAGAGTACAAAACTGATAGAAGTTCTCGTCCACTTTTTTTTTCTTTCATTTTTTAAAAATTTATTTATTTATTTATCATCAAAGTAGAAACACTGGTGGAAGGAAAGGGACAGAGAGAGAAAAGACAGAGGAGCCAGGAACCATAAAGAAATGAGAAGGAGGAAAAAATATCCAAATAAGAGAAAATTAATATAAATGAGATTATGGTAGCAAAACACTACATGAATTAGGGCAGGATCCTCAGATCTCTGTAGGCACACACAGAATGGAATTGGTCACATCTAACTATATATATCTAGGATGGATTTAAACTCAACTATCATCTTTAAGGCACTCAAGCATGGAAAGAAACAGGCACTTCCAGAGGCTGAGCTGACCTGTGTAACAGAGGTGTCTGAGACATACGGGATGCATTGTCTTACGGAGGTGCCCTGGTCTCTGTGTTTGACCATAGATGACGACTACACTGCGTAGATTAAATACGAGACTTTAGACAGCTAAAGGCAAACAAGCTGAGTCTCACCGCATGTGTCCTGTGCATGGACTGCAGCTGCATCTGGGAGGAAGAGGGAGGGTGCTAGGGTGGAAGGGGAAAGAAAAGGTTAAACATTCCCAGGATTAAATGAGTGATGTTTGATGTGGCTGAAGACCATCTTGTCAGACTGAACACCCTGATGTCTGGCAAATAAATGCAAATGAGAGAGTACACAAATTTGAGGCAAAGGTACTGGCAATTCAATTCTAAAGACTGTAGGTTTCTCAGAGGTGTTTAAGAGAAGTAAAATGAGCATGCTGATTCAGGGGAATGAAGTTATGCTGTATTACCAAGGCCATGTAGTACTTAATGAAAAAGAACAGGATTCTGAGTTTATGTCACTAATAGCACACAGGGAATGATAGAGTTTGTGGGTTGTCTCTGAATATGTTGAAGGGAAATCCTTTGGGGAAGCACAGTAGAGATAGAATTTAATTCATACAAATTTAAACTGTGTCTCATTAAGATTTTTTGTGCACCCTGCTCGTTAATTCTATGTTACTTCACTACAAAAAGGATTGGCAACTGTGTAGTAGTAGTAAAAGGAATATTGAAACAAATCAATGAAATAAAGTACTGAAAATACAGTAAAAAGCTAACTGAAGTGAAAGTAGAAAGGTTTTATGGGAGAGAAAAAAAATGAAATTAAGCCATATCGTCTATTTAGGCTACATGCCTACTTACCTACAGCTGATATTATTATAGGTTGGGGGATTTCTTTCCTTGCTGCTCAGTAGCTAAGTGTTTCCTGAAGCTCAACTTGTTTCTTGGCCAAAACACCAACTATGTTAAAAAAACTCTGGACTTACAGATCAGATGTAAGCAGCTTGGAAAACTGAACTCATTCTGTGAGCAGAAACCAGACTATACAATTCCACTCTGCCCCTGTGGCCGTAGGCCCTGATCCACCATGTGTCAGTACTCTCATTTACCTCTCTCATCCAGACACAGAATTAGCATGGGTGCTTCTCAGCAACATAGCTTATCTATGTTCCATAGAACCCTCTCATCTAATTTTCAGAGTTAACAATATAGCTATATGCCTTTTAACTTGTCACCTCATGCTTTACAGTCATGATGAGAAACAGACCATAAAGTGAGATGAGCTGAAAGTACAACCACTGTTGTGGTCTTCATTAAAAAATGCAACTCTGCTTCTCTCCTCTTCAACTAAAAACAAGTTCAGAAGTCTTAGTCTAGTCACCTTTCGCCAAAGTCTTAGTCTTGTTACCTATTTTTTACTGTTAACGCCAACAAACTAAAAAAAATTCCCCTGACCTCTCTAAAGGGTCTAAGGTATTCTAAGATCTTCTGTCATCTGGGAATAATCTGAAAACCAGCTGGGAAAAAAGAGAAAGTGTGAGGTCTCCTTTATAGTCCTTGTCCAAAACACATTAGAATCAGTTGACTTTAGTTGGCACTAGTAGTCCACTTTTATCCAACATTTTGGTCTCTGCCTTTTAGGGCTCTTGCATTCATTTAACATGGGACAGGTCAGCTTTGTTTCTCTTCACTGTTTTGAGTAGGTGTGTCTTACACAACTCAGTGGATTACTTTGCTTTTTAGTGTTTTGGAGGAACATAAAGAAGATATGCATTTCTGGTGTCTATGTATTTGCTAAGTCAATGAACTTCAAACTAAAAACTAGGGTGTATGTAGAAAAACCTCATCAGGGTCTTCTGTGGAGTTCAAAGCTCCCATATCATAGATAATATTCAACGTCCTCTATACACTTTACATGAGTACACTTTTAATTCCACCAAAGTTAGATTTAATCTATTCTAAGTGAAAGTTATGATGGTAATTACAAAAATCATTTGTCACAGAAACAGCATATCTGTGAGGAAACCACTGTCACCTCTCCAGAGGCTGAAGCTGGATTACTGTTTGCAGACTATACCTGTGGCTGAAAATGAATGTTTAACAAATATGAATTTGAACTGGATCTTTTTGTCTAATAATTCTGACCTGAGGCTTGAAGTTGAAACAGAATAGTCAAAGAGAACCAAAAATCATCTATACACTGTTCATTCTTGGCTTTGCTAACTTCTATATGGTGGGCATACAAGGATTGAGAAAGCCATCAGGGAATAATGAAGAGCAAAAAACAGTATTTCACTGTGCTCTAGAGAAGAAAGTTGGTAGCAGAGAGTAGAACTTCCACCAAAACCAGACTTTAAATGAACTGTACATGTCCTGATCCTTTTTATTAACTCTGGAGACCCTATTTTAACAACCTGGTTTATTCTCACTGCCTCCAGAGTATAGACTGTAGTGTCATGCATTATGGAATAATTCTGATGGAGGTGTGGTAACACAACTGTAGTGTAGAAGACGACAGCATGTTTAGTGATAAAAATGTACCACATCAAATGATATTCTTAAATGGTTTTGAATATAAGTTTACTGTTTGAAATGAAGAATATGCGTGTCCAAATCCAGACATAAAACACCTGAGAACATGATTAGCCCATTATCCTTAAAACAAATGAGCAAAACTCAGAATATTCATTGACACAGTCTGCCACAAGAAGTGAATTTTCAAGCACTATAGACAGGTCTTAGTCCTGCCAGCTGGCAGAGCTCAGCATTGTATAACTACACTGAGTTTATATAATTTTCAGCTCTCAAGTTCCAGTTACATTTTCCCTCACCCACCTTATATGTTATGATGTATTATGATCTGTTGAAAAGTCCTAGGCTTGCAGATATTTAGTTAGCTAAACAACTCTAGTGTTTTAATTGGAAATATCTAAGAGGAATTACAGTTTGGAAATCTCTCAATAATGATACAGGTGCACAACACATGAGGTACTAAGACTATGATGTGAACCATATGCACGACTTTGGATTGGTCCAATCTTGAAGCAGTGTACATTTGTATACTTCATGAGAAGTTCACCCTTCCAGATCAAAAATCCTTCTGCACTGCAATGACACCATCTTCCTTGTCCCTTATATACCTGAAGCTCTAAGGACTATGTACTTGCTTGGAGTACTTCCTAATAATTCTTCAGATGTAAAACTAAAACCACTGAATGTGAAGCATGCTACTTGCTGAAGTGAGACACAGGAAATCAATGGCAAGGAGAAACAGAGGGGAAATCAAACTCCGTTTGTTCTCATATGGTAGAGGCAAAAATGGTAGAGGCAAAAATGTGAATGGTAGCAAAAAGTAGATGGAAGACCATGGAAGCTGGTGTGCATCAAGCTTTGATGTAAATTGAAAGCACATTCAGGATCAGAGATGTCAGAATTATTCCCCATTGTCTGCAGTCTCACAACAACTGCTGCATGACCAGTTGCTTCAACTCCACCTTTATCTTTACACTAAGTAACAGATTCAAGCAAACTGATCTGGGGACAAATAAAATTCCAAATCTATCCCTTTCCACCTAACAATGCATTTAAAACAACAAATTTAGCTATGTGCAATGAGAGAGGGAAGGCTAAAACAGCCAGAATGGTCTAATTGGTTTGCTCCCAAGATAGCTCTCAATCTGAAAAATTATCTGTATCTCGAAAAGCCGTTATATTTCCAGTAAGTAAGCTACTCTTATAAAGGATACAACACTGCACCCAAATCCATCGATAATTTGCAAAGATGCATGGTCCTAGGCACTGGACTTTCTCTATCCTGCTGATCTCCATGACAACAGAAGTTTATCAATACAGGTCAAAAGCAGGCAATTCACTGCAATGAAGTGCAGCGACTTTAGAAACACATTTGAGGTTTGTACCCCATTTTTTTTAGGAAGTCTACCTTATTTTTGCTCATCAGTAAACTTGAATGTGTGGCAAAAGTTATAATATTACAGAGAATTTAGTAAATGCAGTCCGTTACAATTTAAAGTAAGAGGATTCATACTGTACGCATCGCCAAAGTATTTGTGGTCTTTTAAAAAGCAATGCTGGAACAATTTGAGATATATACATATATAAGATTTCAGACAGTACATGTGTAGGCATAGGCCTATATTTACACAGATACACAAGCACAGATGCAAACACTTATATATAAATCATGCTGGCTTGAGCTTTCAGATATTATAAGTGCTGTTCTATACCAGTTCTGGCAATCAAGCCACTATCATTTAGGTACTGGCTTTGAAAGCCATCCAGGTCTGAAATATCCAAATATATGCCACTAACATTTCAATAGGAATTCATAAGATGGTATTTAGTCTTTTTTTTTGTGCATAAGGCTCCTTGTAAACAGAACTTTTAAGGCTAGTCCAACCCTTGATAGAACTGTGGAGAGTGCATCAAGCTTTGCATTACCGTTTCTTCTTTAAAAATAGGAAGGAATGTTCTTACAGGAGAACCACGCGGATGAATATAGCATGGCTTTGTTCTCTTCCTCACTAACCTGCACACCTCCTTGACCTTTCTAGAGAAGAAGCATCTATCTATTAGTGGCTTCTATTTAAATGCAAACATGCTCTATTCCAGTTTGTGGCTTGCTCTTGTAATAGATGGGGAAAAATGTCTCTGCTTTGATAATTTAGGACACATTCTGTGGACAAAGAACTTCATTCTCTAAAGTTGCCACAGAACATGGAGTCAACTGGAAATTTTAAGACACTGTTAAAGGATATTTAAGCATGAAACTGAGGCAGTTTTCAAATAAGTCAATTAGTTCATTAGCCACATAAATCAGTGTTGTATCCTTTCTTCTGTCCTTATAACCATTGAAACCATATAACTGCCCATAAAAATACCTTACAGCAACGTGTACAAATAGTGTTTAAAGACAAAGTAATCCTATTTTTCATCACTACTTCAAAATAGAAAATAGCAGGAGTCAGCCTCCATTGCACAAACATCATTTGTTCAGGCCAAGGCACAATGGACTTGCACTCTAACCACCTTCTAAGGATTTCAGAATAACAGAAGCAGAACACTTTTTAACATTGCATTAATCACAGATGATCTTGTAATCACAATAAATAAATTTTGTGATCAAAGATTTCAAAATCAGATTGTATCAGGTCTTCAGTAAGGCGCTTGTAGAACATTGGAAATCAATGGAATTTCCTTTAAAAATATTGATTTGCTCTTCTGGACAATCCTCTAGCAAGTGGCCCAAGAAATAACAAAACCACTTCCAAGGTGGACATAGGTCTGACAAAGGTCTGATCCTTTCATCAGTGTAAGAATCTAAAAGATGCACACTGAATGAAAGGACAGCATTTAGATTAGGAAGCTAGAATTGACAACCAAAGATATATATTAATGATCCTTTACTTGACACAAGCACTTGGGGGCAGATTTTGAGTAGCCCCCTTTGTGCTGTATACCCTCAGTTTTTCAATGGGAATAACAGCTCACAGGAACATTTAAAACACACTAAATATTTTGTATTGTTTGGTTCTACAGTAGTTGAATGACAGTATCACACAGAATCAGAGAATGTTAGGAGCTGGAAGGGACCTCAAAAGATCACCCAGTCCAACCCCTGCCAGAGCAGGATCACCAGACCAGGTCACACAGGAACACGTCCAGGCGGGTTTTGAATGTCTCCAGAGAAGGAGACTCCACAACCTCTCTGAGCAGCCTGGGCCATGCTCTGGCACCCTCACAGTAAAGAAGTTTTTCCGGAGGTTCAGGTTGAACCTCCTGTGCTTCAGCTTGGGACCATTGCCCCTTGTCCTGTCATTGGACATCACAGAGCAGAGCCTGGCTCCTTCCTCCTGACACTCGCCCTTTACAAATTGATCCCCGTGAAAGAGGTCATCCCTCAGTTTCCTCTGCTCCAAGCTCAAGAGCCCCAGCTCCCTCAGCTGCTCCTCATAAGGGAGATGCTCCACTCCCTCTATCATCTCTGTGGCTCTGCTGGACTCTTTCAAGCAGTTCCTGTCCTTCTTGAACTGAGGGGCCCAGAACTGAACACAATATTCCACTGAGACTACAGCAAATCTATAGATAGATGATCAAAGCAGAATAGGGTTTCAATTACTTTATCTTAAAATAAACAAATCCCTGTGTAATTATATTCTTGCTAATTATGGTACATAGCCTACATGATCTTACATTCTTAATGAGTCCATTCATTTTTTTCCAATCCCTACCTGAAAAGATTTGTCACAAATTAATATGTTCTTACCCCCCAAGAAATGCAAAATGAAAACCAAAAAACCCTCAAACTGACACCCAAAATAATAATTTGTCTTGGGAAATGCAAATTAAAAGCATAGTAGTTGTGAATCAGAAAATTACCTCTAGAGCATTAAATAAATCTGTGAAGAATTAGTGTCAATCAAAGTAGCAAACACCTACTCTCCTAACATTTCTTAGAAATAAGAACTAGGTTCTTGCTGATCATGCACTGACATCAGATGATCATTGTCCATGTTTTCCATTGTATTTTCTTGTGATAGAAAAGGATTAGCCCAGGGACATGAGTTGATTTTATTGCTGGGTTTGTGAGCATTCCAGCACTCAACTGATAGTACCTGGGGTTAAGAAATTAAAGTGCCATACCAAAGACTATACTGTTCATCAAACCTCTGCCTTTTTCTAGTAAAGAAATGAGACTTTTGGCATGAAGACCCTGTCAATAAATATAAATGCTGGCAATCTGAGCACTTGCAGCAAGACAAAGCGGTAGCAGAATGAATCATTGACTGTCCAGTGACTTTGGAGGTGAGCTGCAGAGGAGTGTTGTTTATCAAAACATTTGCACTACAACATTGCTTCTCCTGCCCTAACCCTCTAGGTCGCACCATATGTAAAATCATACCTACCTATGATATATGCCATGTTTCTCCTTTCTTTCCAGCAAGATGCTGAGTGGAGGAATGACGTAGACCTGAATTAGCTAGATATATGTGGGGTTTATTTTCTTTTCATTGAGTTTTCAACATGTGATACAAAATTTATGAAGAATCTGTTAAAGCAAAAGCAGAAACAAGCTTTCCCCCTCCCAAATTATACTATTCATGATAAACTGGGGAAAAAAAAATAAAAGAAGCTTTTTCAGTTAATGTGTTTGATCCTCAAAAAGGAATGAATAAGCAAAGACTTGATGGAAATGGATGGGCCTTTTTAATCTTAAGGGCTATTCCAGCATGCATCTACATCATGCATAGTGGTTTATGGTAGTGATACTGTTAGATGATCTGACTATAATGGTGTTTTCAGCAATGCAAGAATGCTCATGAAAACAATAGCATGGATTTAAGCTTTGTGTAGGCATTTCTGTAGGAATATGGCTTTTTTTTGGGGGGGGTGAATGTACTGTCTACAAAAGCTTGACTAAAACAAGGATGCCTGAAAGTAGATTCTGACATACACACTAATTGCTGGATTTCTCATGGGAAAAACAGGGAATCCTCACTAGATCAGTTTGTTATCAGATTCCTAAAATTCCAGACAAGTGACTGATGGATGACAATCCATGCACATGATGTGGGCCTGATGTGATGCTCTGTGCGTTGAGCCAGCCATGGTAGGGTGGTGAATATGTGTTTTCAGTTCCCTGTGACTGCACATGGGATTTATGGACCTCTGGCATGGTGCTCCTTGGCTTTCAGCATATGGTGGAAGAGTGCCCCTAAATCTACTACAACTTCAAAATATTTACAAATCGTGCAATTGGAGACTGCTAAAAATCAGGCAGTGCTTTCTGTTCTGAAGCATGTTAGGTAAAATCTAACTGGATTAAATACACAGGTACAAAAGCAAGACATTTTCATTTGTAATGCAGTATTAAATATGTCATGTCCATGACCATGGCACATTATGATAATTTATGCAATTTATTCATCAGATGGGGCAAGAAACCTATCTGAACTACAGTTCAGTTGTCTTAATTACACCAAGAATACAACTGATATTGCTTTATGCTTCCCCAGCACCTGAGGATCTCAGAACTTCTCAGATAAAAATCTGTTGCATTTGTCTTACTGTGGTTTGATGTTTAGTTTGGTGGAATTATTCAGGGCATTGTACAAGAAACAAAGTTACGGGTTTTTCTGTGCCTTTGGCAGTTCACTCCTAACACTAAAATGTAAATAGAGATTATAATGACTAAAGGGAGGAAGTATGAAAGCTGCTTAAGGCTCTCAGAAAGCTCAAAAAAGTAATAAAATTTAAAAGAACATTAAAAAGGATGGCTTCTATTAATTAAGCCCCAAATAATTTCAGTCATAAGGAGGAGCTATTGTTCTCACAGAATCTGACAGGTATTGAGCCGTTCAGTCTGAAATGGGATCAGCAGCATGCAGGCAGCTTTGAGGGGGAACCAAATGTGTGAACAAAGAGCGATTAGGCATGGGACTGGTAATGAATGACTGTTGGCAAAATGGAAGTTTACAATCACTAAAGCATTTGACTGCTGCAGGAAATTACTTGGAATTCGCTACTTGTTTCCCAGTTCTTATCAGCCTAAAGGTAAAGGCCTGTAATGATCATCAGGTTATTTAGAGAGAAAGTCTGATTCTTTGTGGTAGTAAAGTACTCATTATTTGGCTGCAAATTATACAAATTATAGTTCTTTTTTTTTTTAAAGCAAGTCTTACAATCTCTAGTGGTTACACTATATTAATTAAGCATTAGTTCCCCAGTAGTGCACTCTTCTGTTGTGTTCCTGTCATAGTTTGCAGATAACATCAGTAGTAGGGATTTTTAATAATGAATGCACAGTGGTAACAATATATAACTAATCTTAGAATTTAAGCACATCCCCAAGGCTTTTAAAGTCAAATACAGGCTTAAGCGATTTACAGAACCATGACCAGAATGTCTATAAAATAAAACTGGCACTACTTTTTCCTAACAAAAATTATAATTAAAAGGACCTGAATGTAAACATGTACCACCCATATAGGAAAAAATAAAACACCGTCCTATCCAAAATCAGTAACAAATTTCTGTGGTCTTTTAATTTATATTTTGATGATGGAAGTCCTGGTTAAAGGCTTATTCCAAAGAGTGGAAGATCAATACCAGAGTAAATCTCAGTCACTTCTGCAGATATCATGGGATATTACCTTCAGAAACAGGCTTCCTCAAACACAACTGAGCTGTCTCATGTACTAGAGGTAAAGTATTTAAATATGTTGTGGAATAGAGATCTGGATGGAGATTTTGGTTTGATGGGATGACATTTAATAGTTTGAAACTGCAAAATAGGATGTGAAAAATGCTTAATATGGACCACAAACTAAATGCCACAGAGTTTTCAATATGGTGACATAACCATACTATGATCTATCTTTTTCCTTATAACAGCTCTCTTTTTTTACAGGATATGTGTGAACAGATATTGAGTATGTCTGGTGTATATCTGCATAGACTTATTAATTTCATTTTTTGAAATTATTTCTGTGTGACTTTTCTGTTGTCGAATCTGTTTGGATAAACAACACTCCACTTCATAACACATACATAAATGCAAGATAAATTTATACACACCCATTTGTAAAGTTGCAAAAAAATATGAAAAATAATGGCAGCGAACAAAACAGAAAATATGATGTCTTTCATTTGGTTTTGGTGGCTAACTATACACATAGGAAAAATATCAGTAAAACCCAGTCACCATATTGATCATAAATGACAATGATGTTTTATAATCTAGTTAAATCTCTGGTTTCCGTAGCATGCTTTGCTTCATATGTAAGAGGTGTGCAGCAGGCACCAAACATGCACTTAGCATGTCATCATCAGAACTAGCTCTGTACATCTTGGGTGCTAATTGCAGTCTAACATTCAGTGGACACCTTCCCAACAGCACATACATGGGAAGTCTTCATGCAAGCCCTAGGCAAACCATGCATGCATCTAATTTATTCCCTGTGCTTTCTCCTGAGTTTTAATTCTGAGAAAAATCCACCTGCAGAATGTATTTAAAGCATTGTAGTTGCTTGTGGAAACACTTTAGAGTAAACTTCAAGGGCACTACTTTCAGTAAGTGGATGTCTGACTACAGAGATGAAAAAGTGAAGCATAAAGTATCATTTCATGTAAAAGTATTAATGACAATAGGAAAGAAGAGAAGAAAAATAGGCAACTGGAGGAAATATATTCCCCCCAAAATTGTCTTTTAGATGGATGATATAATTATACTATGACTGTGGTCACTTAGGTTAAAACTGATCACTGGATTATTTTTTTTAAGTACTGCAAAATAAGGATGTCCTGCTTTACACTGACATCCTTTGGTTTTATTTAAGGTTTTCATGACTTGCCTTTTTTCACCAGGAATTCAGTGTTAAATCAAATAATCTTACCTATGTTTGTGAGTGCTAGAAACCACTAGAGCTCACAAAAAATTGCAAAGCAAAAGTGCGTGGTGTTTATGCTGAAAAGCCAAGAAAATACCAAATGTCTTGTCACATATCCTAGCTGTTTTTAGAACTTTTATATGGGATATGACTGCATGCACTCAAAATGGGAATGACGACCATCTAAAATGGCCAATCTCTGTCCTCTGATGAGATGAAAACTAACAAAAAGGATGTTGGCTTTAAAAAAATGTAAACCACAAAGAAAGACTTAAATCCTCTAAAGGAAAGTTTTAGGATTTGTTGTGCATCTTTAAGCAATTCTAACTGCATGGGGAAATTGTTTGACTTAAGTTGAATGCATTCAGGGTTACCAGAAACATGAACGTAAGTAACTTTTGGAGATCTTCCTAAATTAGAATTTAGTCCAAAGTTAATGCAATCTTTTTGCCAAAGCTCATTGCTTTCAAGGAAGTTTTGACCATGTCCCTGGAGTGTATGAAGCACAGCAGACTGTCCCATGAGTATAATAATATTTATGCCTGGTCAGTATATTAATTTCCAGATAACTGACTTTTAACGAAGTTTGAAGGTTTTTTCACAATCTTGTATTTATGCTTTTATTTTCTAGGTCTCTTAAAGAAACGTGAAAGCTGGCATTAAAATGCACTTTGGTGGCTTTTGGATTAAGAAAAAATAAATTCAAATAAATTGAATATATCCTGTGACTTTTTGAAAAACAAATTACTTCAGCCAAGGTGTCTTTTTATCTTTTTTTCCTATGTGTATATTAGATATCTAAATTGATTACTGCTTTATTTGTACTTACAAGTAAATGCTGGATTCATTGCCACCGATATCAGGTGACTGGAGTTTCTGCACAAGTATCACAATTATGCCAATAAAAAGCACAAAGTTTATCTAGGGAAAAAAGAAAGGACAAAATTATGACAATCTTAGATATTTTCCAAGTATAAGAGAGCAACTTAGGATGCTCAGAATTAGACACCTGCATGTGGTAAACCTAACTGTTTTTCATGTGCTACTAACCATATTATCTAGGAATTCAATTAAATTACCTAACTGGAGGAGCCTAACAGCATTTTAAAATTCCCATATTCTTCTAGAGCAGACGCTGGAGTCCAAACAGGTCTCTTTGGAATATTTCAGTCATTCTTACACAGGTATCTAGCATTATTCGAGTCAAATCCAAGACCTCCGTCAACCAAAGAGAGCTTAGATACCTTACTGAACAATTGAACATCTTGCACTATGTCCAAAATACTATTTATAAAGCTAATATCAGATAAATAAATGTGGCTGTGAAATTGATTCAATTCAACAGACACAATCCAGTTTCCTAGTTACTGGCATCTAGTATTGTTTTAGATGCCCTGGAATGCCCCACTTGGACTTCAGCTGTCACCCCAAATGGCACAGGATTCCCATACTTCCTGTGTTATATCTGACAGCCCCTGGCAAATGCTCTGTATGCTCTAGGGTCTTGGTATCTATGATCTTGGCGTTTAGTATTTATGTTTAAGTAGCTAGAGTAACTCCTTGTCTACTTAGTCTTTCTTTGGAGGCAGTGCGCCATCATTTAACTTGTAATAAACCTTCTTTACAATAATGGAATTACTTAGCATTGTGTATGGTAAATGGACATTCAGACAAGATGTCCAGTAGTCCAGCACAGCAGATGCAGCATCATTTGTAAAGCCATTTGAAACTATTTGCATTAGTTATTCACCCTGAGGAGTGTTGAGGAAGTGCCTTCTCCAAGTGCTACTTACCATGATAGAGCCAACCACGGGACCCTTGATCACCCACCACAAGGCAGTGTTGTCATTCATGTCCCAGCAGCTGCAGTTGTTAATGAAAGAATGGGAAAAGAAAAGAAAGATAAAGATATAACAAGGAAGTTAATAAAATTAAAGCAATTTTAAGAGTGCAGAGAGTGGGAGATTGGTCTTGTAGCTACATTATTTTATTTGGTTTCAAAGCTACTGGATCTTTAGTCTGTGACTTTTGTAGCTTTCTTTTACAGCCTTTGCCTAACTTATATGAAGTTAAAATCAGTATTTTTGTGGCAATTTCAATGGTACCTCTTAATAACATTGAGCTATTTCGGAAAATGCCTCTATGCATGTTTCTGTGGCTACAGACAGTACAACTGTAAAATTGTCCCTTTAACCTAACATCTTAGTGGAAAGGAAAAAAGACAAGTATAGCTCAAAAGGTAAGAGATGGTTATCCCAAAGTTTGATATCTCAGTTACTTTTCCAGGGTAAATAGATATGAATGTTTGATCCTGACCCTGACATAAGGATTCTTACACATATCTAGTATATGAGGATGTACTACAGACTGGTTGTATTCACATATACAAATGGTTTTCCAATTATTGGTTTGCAAGGTCTACGAAGGAACAATGATTCATCCAAGAAGGTTCAAGTTCTGCATAACAGTTGGGGTCAGCTCCTTTTTTAAGTGGCAGACATGACAAATAAAATGAAATTTCTACCTCAGAGCACTTAAAATCTTCTTCCAGATTCATCAAAAGATTCTGCTGAGGTTTATTCCATATAGATGCATTTAGACACCCATTTGTAGAGAAAGCCAGTTACAGGACCCTTATACATACAGGTTTTTAACTTTAATGTGTATTATTAAAGATAGACACATGATAATAACAATAATAAAAAAAATCTCATTTCCCCTGCCACTCCCCTAAACTACTTTAAGTCATTAAGAATTTGATTGTCAGTTAAAATGTTTTTTTATTTGTCTCCACTTTCTTCTCCTCATGCTTCTCTCTGGAAAACATAACATCGTGGAAAAAGTGTCTACTTTGTACATGCAGTTCTGAGAAGGAGGATTTCCCTCCCACTGAGACAACAGCCAGAAGTCCCAGCAGTGGTTGTCATGGTGCATTTGTCAGATGCCAAGAAACAATTTGAAAGAACATACAGGAATAAAACACTGTCTGTCTTGTGAGATCTTAATGCAACTTCCGTGTCATTTAAGTGAGAGTATCTGGAGGAAAAGTGAAAATCTCTAAACAAAACTATATACGTTTTATATAGTTTATATAGTTTTGTAAGTGTGAGGAGGCAAGAGCCAAAATTCCATCATCAAAGCCTATGTGAGAGATATCCCAAGCAGCTGAGTGAAGTCTAGTTTAGAAATTTCAGTTGAACTTATCTATGCAATATTTTACTGGATTCCCATAAAACCAACAATAAAGATGTGTCTGGTACAGCTGGTAAGAAGAGAGAAAATTTAGAGGTGAGATGTCAAATTTGCACATAATTACATATTTTTGCTTCTATCAACAAAGCTTAGAAACTCAAGATCCTCCCAGATATATAGGACTGATGATTGAGATTTTCAAATGCAAAGTAACATGTCTGATTTTCCTTACTTTGGATTCCCAATTTAAAATATTTGAAAAGAGACGTATGTTCAGGGGGACTCCTTCTCGCCCACAGTGTGGAAATCAGTGTCTCAGTTATCAACAATTAACGAAAGTACCTAAAATCATTGATTATGTTTTTCATTCTTTGCATGCATTTATAAATTGCTTCTCCTCTTCTGAAAATTGCCTACTATTTGCAGAGCTCAATGTCTTCAAGATGAACAGTAAATCTACCCTTCAAGTTTTTAGTGAGATGATCAATGCTGGAAGAATCTAGGCAAATTCTAATATTAATCTAATATTGATATCTAATATCTAATCTAGCTGTACAAATAAGCATTGATGTATAGCAATTTATCTATGTAGAAATGAAGAAATTAGAAGGGACAGAATCTCCCTGCTCTGGTTCCAGACATCTATATTGAAGACATCTACAAACCAGATATTTATCCCAGACTTTGGTTGGGACAAAGAGACACTTGGAGATTGTGTTTGGTGGTTCCAGACATCTATATTGAAGACATCTACAACCCAGATATTTATCCCAGACTTTGATTGGGACAAAGAGACTTGGAGATTGTGTTTGGTTTTTTTTTTATTTTTCACACTGATATTCTTTAAATGTGTACTGTGGGGCAATACATCATCCCCAACTAATGCCTATTCTTTTTAGACCTGTTCCTCTCCTTTTACAGGATGTGTCCCCAGCAAGCTCTACTTCCAGTGTCTACCTTGTAGGTGTCAACAATGAATCAGATCAAGCACACACAAAGGTTTTTTCCAAGGACCTTTTTTTGGTCCAGTCCTTGTGGCATCTATAGGATGGATGTGGTGGAAGAAACACCATCTTCTACTCAGATGAACATGACCGAAGGGAAAAAAAAGATGCACAACAGAACAGTCTGTAGTATCAGCCAACAAGCTGTACTACATAAATAGGCTACCTAATTCTTTTCAAATGCATTGCTACAATACAGGTCGGACACACAGGACTTTTTTTTTCAGGATGGATGAAGGGAAGGGAGCCAGTGAGCTGGGGAAGGGATGTGATTTCCATTTGAAAAGGCCAGAGTCTGATCTCTGTTACATCTCTGGTGTACATCTGGAATAACTCCATTTAATTCAGTAGCACAGCTCTGGATAAACAGACAGTTACATCTATCTCCACAAACCTGTCACTTACAGGAATGTGAATCAGGAGCTGAAGACGAGGGAGTTCTGCCAGTTTTATAAGGACTGAGCAGGATGAGACTTAGACTCCAAATCTGCATTTTAGCCCATGCCTTTGTGACTGTGGTTTCCCAGTTCAGTAATTTCTGTAACGCTTTCAAGCTCATGTTGGCTTCTCCCCCACCCCCAGAACAAAGCTTGCTGATTTTTAAAAAGTAACCACTGAGACGCTCAGTTAGAATCTGTATAAATGTGTTCCATGCTAAATAGCCTCTCTAAATAAAAGAAAGGTTTTGGGGTTTTTTTTGTTTGGTTTTTCTTTTCTTCTTTTTCCTCCTGTGAGACATTCCCCCTACCCACAAAATGCAAGGACTGTTTGAAGTCCTAAGAGAAATTAATGCATTTAGGACCAGTGTTGTAATCATAATAATGACACAACAGGGGGTTCTGGCTTGTTTTGCATGGAAATAAATGATTTAATTTGTCTTAATGTCAAAATAGAACATTGGGTCAAAGCTCTGGCATCCCCAGTGGAGGAAGGGTTTTATGTTCCTTCCAAAAAGAGCATGAAAGAACAAGGATGAAGAAAACTTGACACAACAGTGAGCCTTGTACAAATTTTGGATCCAGGTATCTGTAGTATAGGGTGAAATTAAAATATAAATTTTAATCTCTCAGCAATGAGACTTGGACACATGATGACACTTCTCACTCAGAACAAGATTTTTAAAGAACCACTGCTGGTTTTTCCAGATTTTATTCAGTCTCCCTCATTCCCAGCACTTTTTTAAACATTTCACCTGTTTCAAACATAGCTGTCATGAAAAAACGTTACTAAGTGTGTATTTTCAGAGTTTATAGACATGTCCATTCTTACCAGCTATGTCTGCTGCTCTATCAGACCAGTCAATCTACGGACTACTGAGATATGCAGGACCATCTTTGGGAGCAAACTTTCCTTCTCATCCTTTAGAAAAGGATACAGGTTATTTGCAGGATT
>NW_010200967.1:0-6813 GCF_000695765.1 Mesitornis unicolor | reverse complement strand
CTGCTGAACGAGACCATTTGGGTGGAGGCTATTCTCTCAAATTCTTTCTGAAATTATTCTGTATCCTGATGGTATTTTCACACAGAAGACAGGATGTGGATTTCAGTCTCACCCCTACTCATCTCCCCCACTAGATTTGTAGAAAAAACTCTACAAGGGGAAGCTAAACTCCTAATTGGCTTTGTAAATCAAGGCTCAGCAATGGTTTGTGCAGATTTCACTCATCGCATCAGAGATATCTGCAATAATTTCTACAGCGGTGCTCACCACTTTCATCTTTCTCCATAATCAGAGAGGAGAAGACAATCACAGGTGTGATTCACCTGTTTTCTCTTTTAATGTGAGATAAACCATATCCTATACTCCACTAATTTAACTGAGAAGGGAATGAGGGTCGCTGGTCAGCTGCATGTTAACAGGGTAGATACCTACATCTTCTTTTGTGAGTTCCTCAGCACAATACGGGCATAAACATTGAACTGTGGCCATATATGCCACAGAACAGGAAAGCTCTCCAGGTTGAACATTGGATCTAAGATGCTTACATACGCAAATCAATATCAGAAACAGAAGGAAAAATTAATCATATCTTCTGATCACCAAATTTCTGTTTCATCCTTGCCATTGTGATGAATGCACATGAAATTATTTCCCACACAGCACTACCTACCCAGTATCATCAAAGTGAAGTCTCAGCACTGCCCAAACAGTGACACAAATTGTTGGGGTACCTGCAAAAGAACAGATGGTGATATCATTAGCAGTCTAGACACATTTAGTACTCAGCAATGAGCTCTTTCTACAACCTCCCCACCAAGGTTTTATTTCCTAATAGCGCTCATGCACGAAACAATGAAATTCATTACATTAATTCAGAGCTCTAGAAATGTCTCTCTCAGTCAAAGGATGGATTAATCTTTGCAGAAGGAAAGAGAAACTGAGAAAAGGAAAGAATGATGTTGTTTCAGGCCATCATTACTCAAAGCTGTACTGTATCTTGCTGCATTAACAGAAAAACATAGTCTGTACAAGATAAAAGCAATGACATCAGTTTCCGTGTCTAGAGCTACTGTAATTATGCAATAACTGCAGAGTGGCAGATGTTGAGCTTTAATGACATTATTATATTATTTGTATTCTTATGTGGTTATGTTGTAATTGGTTTGCATATATGGTGTTTTCCCTGTTATTGCATAAATAACTGATTTTCCTTTATTTCTTCAACCAAAATAAATTAGTAGAGGATAGTTTTCCTTTGCTCACATGAATGTTTCATTTGTTTTCATGAAAAAAAAACCAACAAAAAAACCCAAAAAAAAAACCAAAACCAAAAAAGAGTATTGGGAACATAATTTCATTTCTACTCCAGACATTTCCTAACTCTTTAAGAAATGCATGTAAAATACAATTTTAATCAAAACAGTAAGAATCCACTGAGAATCCTGGATTTATTTTCCTTTCTGAAAACATTAAAATGTGATTCTGCAGTGGAAATATTTTTATAAAATGACGCAGCTCTGCAAGACAACTCCAGGTAAGTTGGATCTACATTTTATAGCAAATAAAATCTTTGACTAGGAAACTGCCTATATCTATTCAGCCACCACTGGAAAGATGAAGTGCTAAAAAGAAAAGAAAACAAGGACCTCGATAACCCCAGCCTGCAGTGGTGAATGAGACTGTCATAAGTTGACAGGAACAATTATGTTTCATACATTTTGCAAGGTTGTGTTGATGCTACATCAATTAGTCATTTGAGTGAATCCACTTAAGCGAGCCCCTGTCAAATCTCATATTCCTGCTACCAGAAATAAAAAAAATCCCTGTTAGACCTAGATGACTGATGAAGCCCTTTTCTTTTAAAGAAGTACACACAGAGGTATTTCAAAGGCAAATGATAAAAAGAAGTGAAATGACAGGCTTTGGGGAGAAGAAATCATGCATATTTAATTCAAATTGAAGTCTGCTTTTCTCACATGAGAATACCTAGAAAACATTGAGATCTTTGTGCACTTAAGATATGCACAATAATAAAAATAATCTTTAAGTATCAATCATGTGTCTGATGCTCTGTCTCATTTGAACTGATATGCACTATTTAAATTCTGATGGTATGCATAGTGTTCCAAGTTTGAAACATTGGCAGGAAGGCAGAATTAAACTAAATGTGTCATAAAAATATAGTTCAAAAAGCACACTTTAGATCTACTTGGAGCTTTGAACCATCTGCTATATGAATATACATATACTTTTCTTGAATTCAAAAGGTACATACAACTTCATCACCTTCTTTACAGTGTTTGAGTAATGTTAGAAAACAGACCAGTCCCAAAGCTGAGAGCTATTCTTGCTGACTGTATTTCTGCCCTGAGTAAGGAGGAGGCATTAGGAGAGATCTCAGGAAGACAGCAATCTATCCAGAGAACGTACCAGTATATTGCATATTTAAAAGGAAAAAAAACTGCCTGGATTGACACAGCCATATGTAGTTCGCATTAATCAAATGAGGACACTGATGCGCTCAGCACTTCTTCAGAAACAAACATCCAGATGCTGAAAAATGCTGAGCTCTTGCTTATTGCTCAGCTGAGGGGCTGCTTTTGCTGTACAGGACTTGCAGCCAGAGTCTGGGAGTGCTTCTGTTCTTGCGAAGTGCCAATTTTTCCTACCAGGTCAGGGGAACTGCTATTCAAGTCGAAATATTCAGGGGCTGAGAAAATATTGTATTAAAAAAAAACCCAACCCAAACCAAACCAAACCCAACAAAACCAAACCAAACCAAACCCAAAACCATCCACATTTGGAGCTTCTCTTAGTGTTATTAATGGAAGTTACTGATACTGAGCAGCTAGATTTTATTTATAGTATTCAACTCAAGATCAAATATTCTAAGGTTGCATTACAGAATCAATCCATCTGGGTAGCTCTTTCATTACGGAGAATGAATTTTTTAAAAACATATTCAGTTAATACAGTGTGTGGCAATATTCTCACATTCATATTGTGACATTTTCATGTACATAACTCCAAAATTCTCTTTGAAAACAGTCTTATGTCTCAGCTATAATGTGACTATACATTTGTGGATAGTACCAGGGGAAATTTGATCATCCTTTTCCAATAGTTTCTTTTCTAGTCGCCTTTCCCAATAACCTCTGTATGCTGCAGGTTATCTCTGATCACTTGGTCTCTTCTTTCTTCTCTATATCTTTGCTCCTGTTGTAGAGACTCTTTGCCAGGTGATGAGAATTTTTATGTGTATACAAGGAGGGAAAAACCAAAATCAGCTGTGAATTACTTGAAGGTCTGGGTTACAGGAGATTGTTTTTTTCAAAGGAAAATAGATTAAGTCATATTGTTTATATGTAGATTTTACACGTAAATTATACTGGATATTTCCAGATTATTTCAGAATTATGTTTGTTTGAACACAGAAGTTGAGCTCAAACTTTTTAGGGAACATTTAAAATTAATGTGTTCTTCTGCATCCACCATCTGACTTCTGCACAAAAATGCCAGCAAAGAACTATTTGAATTAACATGTTACAGGAATCAATTTATTTCCTGAAGGCTAGCATGAAAAATAACTATATGGGTTATCATCATACAACTGGCCTTTCTGAAACAAATCCTGTTTTTTCCCGTAGCAAATTTCCACCTCCCACTCAGATATGAAGAGTGTATGTGGATACTCTTTGGATATGTTTTCAATTTAGCTATTATATGGAAGAAAGGAACAAATAGAGTATTAGAAAATGGACTAGATTTAGCATTGCAGATTTAATGGACTACATCTCTGCAGGAGATGTGGTATCCTTCAGATTTCAGTTCAAGTTTATTCAGACATAAAAGAACACTATGATTTAGTCTGGAGTGGTACTTGTATACAAAGACTAAAACTATACTAAAAATGTATGTGGAAATATTAGATGGTTCATGGAGTCATCCTGCATACTGAGACGCATTTTAGACAGGAAATGTCACGTACCCCAGCCAATAATAGTGTACCAGTAGAAATATCTCCTCTCCGGGAAAAAGGTTTCTACCAATAACGTGAAAAGGTACAATCCCTCAATGAAAAGCCAGAAGTAGTTGGACATGACACAGTAGTGAAAAAACACCATCACTGCTTTGCATTCCACCTGCAGAGAATCAAGAAAAACAAAGTTATTTCTATGTCATTCCCACCTAACAGATAGAGAAAATGCTTTCAACCTCTCCAAATCTCTTAGTGGAAAGGAACACAGCTGGGGCTGGTATTGTGCAATTTTAAAAGTAAAGTTTTAAAAGCATGAGAAGAATGCGAGGTGCCACTTAGAGAGCAAAGCTTGAAAAGGCAGGTAGCCAATTTTACCAGTGGGAGGTGGTCAACGAATGCCTGCTGACAGCTTGAGAGTCTTGTGTTAGTGGGAGTTCACGTCATCAATGGATGCTAATTGCTAGATTTAAGCCCCCTTCCCAGAAATAAATGCAGAGAAGAAAAGAATCCAGTCGTGTATTGAGAGACCTAAGGAAGGATGTGAAATGGCAGAATGATTGTGAAAAGCCCTGAGAGTGGGATCAGAGAGGATGCACCCTCCTGTGTACCATTGAAAATTGTACCTCGTTGCTGTTTGTGGGTGTTGTCACTCAGGGCAAAAAGTGAAAGTAAGTGTAAAGAAAACAGTTATTTACTGTAAAAACAATAGAAGCTTTCATTCATTTACTGGGGTGAAAAGCAGCAGACAAAAGATAAAAAAAAGGTTTAGATTGGATATTAGGAAAAATTTATTCACTGAAAGGGTTCTCAAACATTGGAACAGGCTGCCCAGGGCAGTGGTGGAGTCACCATCCTTGGAGGTAGATGTGGCACTTAAGGACATTGTTTAGTGACAAACTTGGCAGTGTTTAGGTTAATTGTTGGACTTAATGATCTTAAAGATCTTTTCCAACCTAAATGATTGTATGATAAAACCCTTAGGTGGAAATCGAGCTCTACTGTGACTCTGTGAGAGTAGGACACACTTATCTTTCCAGTGTTGCATACTAGTGAGACATCATTAGTTCTACAAAAGTAAAACTTTTCAATAAATCAGAGCAGAATCAATGTATAAACTGGAAGCTCCTGCCTGGGGCAGCAGGAGGTTGACAATTTTGGCTATTTCACACTTACACTTGAACCTCTAGTCCAAATGTATGACCAATATGTTTAAACCACCAGGACTTGAGTTTTTTCATAGAAACTCTACTAGGGCTGGTCACTGGATAGCTGATTTAATGTGTTTATTCTTCAAGCATTTCAAAACAAAGAAACAGATGCCACTATTAGAAGGGTGGTATGAACAAACTACAGCTCTATAATGGCTTCAGCTTCATGATGGCAAAGAAATAAAAGCAAAAATTGGTTTCAGTGACAAAGAAAAGGCTGACTAAGAAACTACACAGCGGCACTTTCCTTGTGGAAGTGACTCATAGGGAATTTAGCTCATAACTGGGTGGATAAAGGAGATCTCTGTTTGGGAACTCAATGTAATTCCATCATAATTACACCCGGTAAGCTGATTTATCAAATCAAATACAAGCCTCAAATGTGAATGGAATTGGGATTTACATGTAGCCGAGTGCCTCTGTGAGAGAGACTGCTTTCCATGAAACCACACACTTCAGGACAAACACCCAGCTAATACTAATGACTTCTTGAGAACGTGACCAACAAGGGTACTTTCTGTGTCTGACTGGACACTCTGTTTACACATGACTGCCTGACATCCAGAACAAATAAGGCTCTGAATTAAAACCAGACCTTCAGATGAAGGAAATTGCTTGTATCTGCTTTCATCCCACCTATCAATGTGCCGATCTGTGACACAGAGAAACAACCTGAGTAGAGTCAGAAACCAAAACCTATAAGTTTGTCCTGAAGGACAGGCCACTGAACAGAGATTATAACACACACAGTTCTGCTGTGAACCAGGAGGCTTTTATCACCAATTAACTTCTCTCCCAGTAACTTCTCAACTTATGATACTGAGCAGACTGCTGCCTGCCTCACTATTTATTGTTATTGCATCCTGAAAAAAATAAAGGAAAAGGCTTTGGCTGGCTTTAGTTTTACTTACCGTTGAGATAAAACAGTGGTTGCCATCCTGTTCAGCATAAAGAACCCCATCTTTAATGAATACAGATATTGCACGTAGGATGAATGAAACAAAGAGGTTCATGTGGATAAAATTTCGCGTGCAGTGAAGCTTCCTAGAGGGCAAAGAATAAAGGAGAAGAAAAGAAGAGTAAGAAAAAAACCAACCTTTTCCTTTGTGGAAACAGCACATTAAACCTATTTGTGCACATTGTCAAGACACCTTGGTACTAAGAATAGCAACATCTGAAAAGCAGGAGAGGGGATAATACCGACCCTAAACTTTGCAAAGAGGAGAATTTGGGGATTTCTCTGTAAAAGCTTGCAGGGTAGCATAAACCAGACCCAGTCCAAGGCAGCTTCTGCAGCTGCATCTACAATTTACTGAAATGTGGCTACTGGAGCATGTCCAAGCTGGAGGAACAACTCTATTGGAGGGTTGTCTCGCTCTTATTCTACATCTGATGAGATGAAAGCTTAAACATTGTTTAGAGCTGATGAGCTCCAGTTTCTTTCCTCCAGTGACTGAACAGCTCATGTTCTGACTCACCTGAAACGACACAGGATAACCATGGCGGTGGTGAGGGAAACGAGAGAAGTGCTGTATCCCACTGTGTACAGAGCCTTCACAGAGAGATAGTAGTAATCCTTGGGAGGCAAAGAACACATGGTTAAAAGAATAATCTACATCTTCTTTA
>NW_010200966.1:4498-4889 GCF_000695765.1 Mesitornis unicolor | reverse complement strand
AACCAGAGCTGCTTTGGGGCTGAAACTGGAGTGGCTTTGGGCTTGAACTTGGGCCACTTTGGGGCAGAAACTGGAGCCACTTTGGGGCAGAAACTGGAGCTGCTTTGGGGCCAAAATCAGAGCCACTTTGGGCTTGAACTGGAGCAGCTTTGGGGCTGAACCGGGGCCACTTTGCAGCCAAACTGGAGCCACTTTGGGGAACAAACCAAAGCCACTTTGGGGCCAGAACCAGAGCCACTTTGGGGCTGAAACCAGGGCCACTTTGGGGGCGGAACTGGAGCCGCTTTGGGGCCAAAATCAGAGCCACTTCAAGGCTGAAACTGGAGCCACTTTGGGCTTGAACCCAGAGCTACTGTGGGGCCAAATAGGGGCTGGTTTGGGAGTGAAACAG
>NW_010200966.1:3734-4333 GCF_000695765.1 Mesitornis unicolor | reverse complement strand
TACCAGGGCCCCCTTTGCTCCCAATCTGGAGCGACTGTGGGGCCAGAACTGGGGCCACTTTGGGGCCAAATGGGGCTCATTCTGGGGCCAAACCGGAGCCGTTTGGGGCTGCGCCCGCGCGCTGAAGCAGAGTTTGAGAGCGGTGCTGTACCATGTATACCTTGAGCCACTGCTTCTCGGTCAGCGAGTCGCTGTAATCCACCTCCTTGCGGTGCCGCGACCCGCGCCCGAACATCTTCTCCTCCTCCTCCTCGCACGTCAGCCGCTCCACCTCGGCGTCGTCCTTGATGATCCAGGACGGGAGCTCGTCCTCCTCCATCAGCCGGGGCTTGCGCTTGGGGTTGCGCGCCTCCTCGCGCCGCCGGTCCAGGTCCATGCGCTGCGGAAGGAGAGGGGGTCGCGCCGGGTGGCCACCGTGGCCCTGTGGTGGCCGTGGGGCTGGCAACGGCCGTGGGACGGGGATTGGGGCGCCTGAGCTGGCACGGGGCGGCGGTGACAGCGGGGACGTGGAACCGCGTGAGGTGGAGGTGTTTTGGTGGCCAGAGGTGGGGTTTTGGTAGTCAAAGGTGTGGTTTTGGTAGCCCAAGGTGGGGGTTTGG
>NW_010200966.1:1172-3705 GCF_000695765.1 Mesitornis unicolor | reverse complement strand
TAGCCAAAGGTGTGGTTTTGGTGGTCAGAGGGGTGTTTTTGGTGGTCAAAGTTGTGGTTTGAGTAGCCAGAGACATGTTTTTGGTACCCAAAGGTGTGGTTTTGGTGGTCAAAGGTGTGGTTTTGGTGGTCAGAGGGGTGTTTTTGGTGGTCAAAGTTGTGGTTTGAGTAGCCAGAGACATGTTTTTGGCAGCCAAAGGTGTGGTTTTGGTGGTCAAAGGTGTGGTTTTGGTAGCCAAAGTTGTGGTTTTGGTACCCAGAGGGGTGTTTTTGGTAGCCAAAGGTGTGGTTTTGGCAGCCAAAGATGCGGTTTTGGTGGCCAAAGGCGTGGTTTTCGTGTCCAGAGGCATGTTTTGGTATCCAGAGGGGTGTTTTTGGCAGCCAAAGCTGTGGTTTTAATAGCCAAAGTTGTGTTTCTGGTAGTCAGAAGTGTGGTTTTGGTGGCCGGAGGTGTGGTTTTAGTAGCCAAAGGTGTGGTTTTGGTAGCCAGAGGTGTGTTTTCGGTGGCCAGAGGTGTGGATTTGGCAGCCAGAGGGGTGTTTTGGGTAGCAAGAGGTGTGGTTTTAGTAGCTAAAGTTATGGTTTTGGTAGCCAGAGTTGTGGTTTCAGTAGCCAGAAGTGTGGTTTTGGTAGCCACGGGCATGTTTTTGGCAGCCAAAGGTGTGGTTTTAGCAGCCAGAGGCATGGTTTTGGTAGCCACTGGCATATTTTTAGTAGCCAGAGGCACATTTCAGTAGCCAGAGGAGTGTTTTGGTAGCCAAAGGTGTGGTTTTAGCAGCCAGAGATGTGTTTTTGGTGGCCAGAGGGGTGGGTTTAGTAGCCAAAACCGTGGGGCCAAAGTTGTGGTTTGAGTAGCAAGAGAGAGTGTTTTGGCAGCCAAAGGTGTGGTTTTGGTAGCCACCATCATGTTTTTGGTAGCCAAAGTTGTATATTTGGTGGCCAGAGTTGTGGTTTTGGTAGCCAGAAGTGTGGTTTTAGTAGGGGAGGCATGGTTTTGGTAGCCACCAGCATGGTTTTGGTAGCCACCGTCCCCTCACAGCTCAGCAGAGGCCGTGTAAATCAAACCTCGGCGCAGTCACCATTGGCAGAGCAACGGGAGCTCAGGCCTGGTTAATGCAGGCAGGAAAAACGGCTTTTTGGGGGCAGAAAAGCGGGGTTTTTTATGGAGAAAACCAGTTTTTTGGGGGCAGAAAAAAAGACTTTTTAGGGACAGGAAAAATGGCCTTTTTGGGGCAAGAAAACAGCTTTTTTGGGGACAAAACTGACCTTTTTGGGGCAGAAAAATAGCTTTCTGGGGAGAAAAATGGCTTTTGGGGCAAAATAATGGCTTTTCTGGGGCAGAAAAATGGCTTTTTGGGGAGAAAAATGGCTTTTTAAGAAGAAAAATGGCTTTTTTGGGCAGAAAAACAGCTTTTTTGGGGAGAAGAATGGCTTTTTGGGGGAGAAAAAAGTCTTTTTTGGGCAGAAAAATGGCTTTTTAAGGAGAAAAATGGCTTTTTTGGGCAGAAAAAAGGCGTTCTGGGGCAGAAAAATGGGGTTTTTTGGGAGAAAAATGGGGTTTTAGGGAGAAAAATAGCTTTTTTGGGGACAAAACTGACCTTTTTGGAGAGAAAAACGGCTTTTCAGGGCAGAAAAATGGCTTTTTGTGGAGAAAAATGGCTTTTTAAGGAGAAAAATGGCTTTTCGGGGCAGAAAAATGGCTTTTTTGGGCAGAAAAAAGGCTTTTTGGGGCAGAAAAATGGGGTTTTTTGGGAGAAAAATGGGGTTTTGGGCAGAAAAATGGCTTTTGGGGACAAAACCGACCTTTTTGGAGAGAAAAATGGTTTTTTAGGACAGATAAATGGCTTTTTGGGCAGAAAAATGGCTTTTTCGGGGCAGAGACAGGGCTCCTGCCCCATGCCTTGAAGCCCCCCAAGCTCGGGGCCATCTCTGTCCCCATCCCTTACCGGAGCCGGGCTGGTCCTGAGCGTGCGCCCCGCTCCGTAAGCGTTACCCGCATTAACGAACCGCGGCTTCGTTAAGCTACCGAGCCCACCACGGCTCCTCCTCCTCCTCCTGCTGCGCTCACCATGAAGAGGTCGAACTCCTCCTCGTGCCGCGCGATCATCTGGTTGACCGTCTCGTCATCGGGGACCTCGTCTTCCTCCTACAAAGGACCCCCCCCCAAGAAACAAAAGAGACAAAAAAGCCCCCGCGTCAGCGGCGCCGGAGCCGGAGCCGCCGCGGTTGCCCGTGAGAGATGCGGCGTTGGGTTGTGCGCGGCTGTTGGTTTGTTGTTGTTGTTGTTGTTGGTTGTTGTTGTTGTCGTGTTTGATGACGTTTAGGTGTAGTTTTGGTTTCGGTGGTTGGTTTTGGTTTGTTGTTTTTGGTTTTTTGTTTTGGTTTTGTTTTGGCAGGGGTGAGCTCGGTTTAAGGAAAGCGGACGCGGCGCATCCGTCGCGCGGCCGAGGATTGCGTGGGCGTGGAGACTGAACAACCCCTCTCACCTTTAGAGGTGCTTCCTCCAACTCAGCGTTCAGGCACAGGGGGGAGGC
>NW_010200966.1:0-1054 GCF_000695765.1 Mesitornis unicolor | reverse complement strand
CCCTCACAAATTCAAAGAGACACAAAGTGTTCATGCTCCTTTGGGCTTTGGGTGGGGTTTTTTTTTTTGGGGGGGGGGGCCCTTATTTCTTTGTTTTCCCCCATATGAGGAAGCACGGGGCCGTGGCGCAGCCGCGCTCGGGAGTAAAAGGAGGACGCTGCCTGCGCTGCCCCTTACCTCGTCCTGCTCCTCCTGCTCCGGGATGTGAGGACGTGACTATCTCAATTTATGAGTGTAAATGCCTAAATCAATGGGTTTAAGTAGCTAAATAACGAAATGAATAGGTGTACGTACCTAAATACCTAAATCAATGGGTGTAAATGCCTAAATCAAGAGGTGTAAGTGCCTAAATACCTAAATAAATAGGTGTAAGTACCTAAATACCTAAATCAATGGGTGTAAATACCTAAATCAATAGGTGTAAGTAGCTAAATAAATGGGTTTAAGTACCTGAATCAATAGGTGAAATTAGCTACATAAATATAGGTGAAGATACCTAAATGAAGAGGTATAAATACCTAAATAAATAGGTGTAAATTAGCTACATCAATAGGTGTAAATACCTCAATAGGCATTTCAAAAGGAAATATTTGAAGGAGGCCACAGCCTGTGCTGCCCCTTGACTTGTCCTGCTCCTCCTGCTCCGGGATGTGAGTACCTAACTACCCAAAATAATAGGTATAAATGCCTTAATAAATGGGTGTAAGTAGCTAAATACCTAAATCAATGGGTGTAAATGCCTAAATCAAGAGGTGTAAGTGCCTAAATACCTAAATAAATAGGTGTAAGTACCTAAATCAATAGGTGTAAGTGCCTAAATACCTAAATCAATAGGTGTAAGTACCTAAATACCTAAATAAATAGGTGTAAGTACCTAAATCAATAGGTATAAGTACCTAAATACCTAAATCAATAGGTGTAAATGCCTAAATCAATAGGTGTAAGTAGCTAAATACCTAAATCAATGGGTGTAAATGCCTAAATACCTAAATAAATAGGTGTAAGTGCCTAAATCAATAGGTTTAAGTACCTAAATACCTAAATAAAGAGGTGT
>NW_010200965.1:0-14194 GCF_000695765.1 Mesitornis unicolor | reverse complement strand
CTTCCAACTCCTCACATCCTGTGATTCTGTGGTTCTGTGAAATCAGGAGCAATGATAATTTACTTCCATTGAGTGCTCCAGGAGAAAATCAATGTTTAATGGCTGAGCCTAAAACCTCAAAAACCCGTGGTCCCCTCTGAGCTGGAACTTGGGCATGGAGACACCACGGTACCCAGCACTGTTCATGTCCTCTGGATGGTCCGGGGACGCTACGGGGGTGTCCGCTGTGATTTACAGCCCCTCTTTGCCCACAGAGGGAAATACGGTGCCAGCAAGCTCCCTCTTAATTTGCATCCTTGCGATCTAATCAAACCTTTGTAAACAGCAGCTCTCAGAAAATAATAATCAGCAGCAAGAGGCGCATTGGCAGGCTGAGGGAAGGTGAATTAAGATGCTTTTCTTTCTCCTATGCTAATCTTTTCCTAATTATGTTTTATTAATGTTATGATGCAGACGCTCCCGTTCTTGTTTTCACTCATCTTGGCCGTTGTTAAAATCAAATTGCAAATGAATGAGCTATATATTCGACTTAATCACTTAAGCCTCTGACTTTCATCTTTTTCAGAAGCAACCCCTCCAGTCATACCAGGATTGGGTACGTTTCTTCTGTTTTCTTTTTTCTCCCCTGTTTTTGAAGTATTCTTGCCTGATTATTCTATGGGTGACATTGCCATTTCGTTATGATAAATCACCTGAGTCATTATCATCAGGAGACGCTTGGGTTTTCGTATATTTATCGTAAGGCGCTTTTCGTTCCAGAAAGGACGGGGGGAGAAAAGCAACCCCTTTTTTGTTTTAAAGAGTGTAATATTGCAGCTTTTATGTCCGGATTGCCATGGAATAATGTTATATTCTTCCCTCTTGATTCTCGAGGGATGCTTTGAAAGGCCCAATCAAGGAGAAATTGGAGGATTGAGCTTGGTTGCTCTCTTTGCAGTTGAGCAGTTGACAATCCCAGCATTTCCAGACGTACAGAGCCCATAATATCTAGCAAAGGATGTAGTTTTTATGGGAAATTCGTCAGGTCCCGGTGTCTCCAGATACAACACAATCTGGTGTCCAGAACCGATGTTGTTGGGTGTCTGAGCTGTTGACTTGGTTTTGGGTGGGTCGAGTGGCGGCCGTCACTTCACAGGGTACCCTTGTGGCTGTAACGCAAGATTTTGGGTTGTTTTATGTGTTACTGCTCAGGTGCGGTGATGGAGTGGGGAAAAACAACCCCTGTAAAAGAAATGTAAACGTACGTCACGCTGGAGTTAGGAGGTTTTTGCTCGAGATGTGTTTCGATAGAAGTGCCAAATTCCATCAGCTCAGTTTATTTCAGGTGGCGCTCGCAAATCCTCCCGCTGCCTCGTCCATCTGTTGGTGCTGATGGGTTTTATTTTCTGGGTTGTTTTGGTGGAGACATGAAGATACCCTTCACCACTCCGGACAATTTTGGAAATATTCTGTAGCTCATCAAAGAAACATCAGCCCGTGAGTTGGCTTCTTCCAGCAGAAACAAAATAACTCCTGGAGAAGATAAAATACCTCTTGGTTGATAGAAACTATTTAAATACATAATTAGCACTGGGAGGGAGTCATTAAGATGATACTTTTTTACTCTGATGAATGCATTGAATTAGGAGAAATCAGAACCATTTATAGACCTTGCTTAAAGACAGATATGCAGATACGACGCGGCGACGTAGCCTCGAGCCAACGCACCCTCCGGGTGGTTTTGTGATGATTAAAGGGCTCGGTTCTGATCCCACAGCTCCTAAAAATGGGAGTAAATTCCCAATTACCCAGGCAATTGCCCTGGATATTTCCTGGTATTGCTGAGATGAGTCCATGCACCTCTGTTTGTTGGGTGAAATGCGGTTTTGTGTGGAGGATCGGTTCAAGTCCTGTGTGTGCTTCACCACCACTCAGCGTTTGAGAAGAAACACAAGGTTTTTTGGAAAGTGAGGTTTTTAAGTGCTGAAGTGGAGCTGAAGAGGCAGCGGGGCCTCTTGCAAGGCCTCTGCTTTCACCCCGGTGGCGAGGAGAGGAGCATCTCCATGGCAGAGCTCCTCGGTGCTCCCTCCTTGCACAGTCGAGAGGAGCTGCTGCGAGCAGAGCTGCTCCTCAAGGCAGATTTATTCCTGTCCAAGGAGCAAATATCCACATTAACACAGCGGTGTTAAGCAGTACAGGCCGGGTTCAATGCGGCGTGTGGAGCCCATTTCCATCTGGCGCTAGTCGACGTAGTCACCGGGTCGCGCACGTTGACCCTAGAGTCAACTTCGTGCAGATAAACGGCTTTAGTCATCCTCCCTCGCTGCGCTTTTCCCTTTATCTTATCCAGATTATTGGGTCTTTTCCTGTAGGCCCAGCTTTGATCTAATGGCAGAGCGCTCTGCGTTCCGTCCGCACTGAACCACGGTCGCAAGGAGATAGCCAGGAGTCGCTAACGAAGTTAGAGAGCAGGGTCTCAAAATGATGTTTAATGGGATTGCGCTGCAGAAAGCGCCCCGGAGAAGGTGGATATTGCAATAAACGGCCGACATTCTTGATTAAATTGCCTCCATTGATGGAATGAAGCACGCGTGTCTTGCCAGAAAACTTGATTTTCCTCCTGCTATGCACAATAGATTTGCTCTCAAAGATGCAGATACTTTCAAGAGGAGCAATTGAATGCGCGGGCTGTCACAGCGAGCCGGGGACGTTCCCAGGCTGAAGGCTGATCTATAGCATGACCCGTTCCTGGTACTCATTAATCGTGGAGTGTGACAAAAAGCATCAGACCCATCCCGTTATGGAGTGGTAATTAAAGTCACTCCTGGCTCTCCAGCTCATCCCTGTGCTCACCAGCTCCCCACAGACATTTTCCCCATGGTCCTGGAGCTGATAGACCCAAGTGACCCGGTCGTAGTCCCAGTTTCAGTGTAGACAGGAAAAGGTTTTTCTTTAAGAAAATAATACAACCAAATAGAATACACGTTCCTTGCAATGTGTATTCTTCAACCACACTTCAAGCAGGCATGTTTCAATATTGCCATTGCTCTCTTAATTGCAATTATTCCTAATTGTATAATTCTCCTTTGGTTTATAGATAGCAAGAGTGAGTCACTGCTCGGCCAGAAGTGACTGTGGGCTGTAAAAAGCAGCTGATGGATGTTCGGGGCCCGTGGACGATGGCTTGGTCTCAGTCCAGTTCCCAGCAGACACGGATCCATGGGACAAAAATAGGACGTTATTAAATGGCCATGGAATTGATGGAGTGAGGACAAAGACTCAGCAGGGCATTAATGGTGAGTCAGGGGCTGTAGGCGCCCGTTGTGACTTTGACTGGTTTGCCCATCCGTGAAATGCAGCTCGCTGCCCTTTAGACGATTGTCTAGGGCCTGTGACGTGTGCTGGTCGCAGAGGAAGCTGTGAAAACAGCTCATTCCTTGTTTCTCGTTACCGTGGTAATTAGCGCTGTTGATCGTGAACCTGTCCAGGTCGTTGTTTTAGTGCCTGCTGTTGCATCTTGCTGTAGAAACATGAAGGAGCATCTTCCCTGAGAGACACCGGGTACTTCCTTACGTTCTGGCTGTGCTTGAGGTTATTGGAGCTGGGCTGGAAAAGGTGGGTGTTGGCAATCTCCTAAATTCAGAATTTCATTGTTTTACTGGACAGGGCTTTGGGCAGCCTGGTCTGGTGGATGGTGTCCCTGGTTTTCCATTGTATTGGGAAGTTCCAGATGGTTTTGCTTTTCATTCCCTTTAAAATCTGATTTAGGTAATAGCGCAAAGTCTTTGAAGGACGGGAGGAGGAAGCATTACTGCCAAGATGTACTGGGGGTCTTGTCTCTTGGGTTCTGGCGTTGAAGAGGAAGGTGGGGTGGGAGAAGCTCGGTTTGTATGGGATAGAGCAACCCCCTCGTGAAGGGTTTGTCCGTATTTCTTCATGGCAAGGGATGGACGTCACAAGGTTTTGTATCCACTGAGCTGAACTAAATATGACCATGGACTGTACCATGTTTATCTTTTCCCCACATGTCCAACAACTGGGAACATGTTTTGTTTTAGGGGTGGTGGTACAGACTTTTGTAGGAAAGCGGAGGAGCTTTGCTTTTGGTAGAGAAGGTGAAAAACTAGAAATGCTGATGTGTTAATGCTGAGGTGGAAACCTCAACCCAAAACCCCAGAGCTCAGTACGTGGGGGTGATGTATTTTGGTGTTCTGTGTCTATGATGGGCTGAGCCCACAACACCCATCGCTCCTTCACGTCACCTCCCATCCTCCCAACCACAATGAGGTCAATCCTACCCCAACCAGGGCTGACCTGAGCCCTCAGTGGCCTCAGATGGGTCCCAACTTGTGCAGACCATGACCCTTCCCAAGGGAACACGTCCCCACTCGAGTCCCACATCTCCTTCACCCAGGACCGGGGTTCTCCCCCTGGCTGCGAGCTGCCACCCTCGGGTTTTGTTGTCTGTTTACTCTCTTCACGTCTCTCACGTTCATGTATATTTATGTGAAGCTCCAAAATAGCCAAGAGCACTTTAATCAGAGGCCTATCTGCAACCTAATCAGGGATAATAGTAATCAGGAAGTTCAGAGCTTGCTGCAGGAGGAGAAAGTTACTCCCAACTCCAAAAACAAGAGTTTGGCGACTCGTTTTTTGCGTTCACCCCGGTTACCGGAAGAGAAACCCAAAGATTTACGGTTTGCATCTGGTGGTGTAGAGCTGCACGGCAGGAGCGATGGATGCTGGATGCGTCGTCGGAGCCGGTGTTGTCATGAGGAAATTATGCAAACAGCGCGGCTCTAATGTAGATCCGCTGTCTCTTGTGTTTCCAGCCATAGGGATCTCACTTTGCAAGCCAATCGCTCAAAATCCCATCATTTTTTTGTCGGGTTGAGCGCAAGCTGCAGCTTGCAGGAGGAGGATTTTAGTGCAGAAAAGCTGGTAGGCGCCTTCTGTGTAAAGTTTTTGTTAAATCATTGACACCATCTTCATAACGAGGATTTTTCCGACAGAGATTGCGTTCAAAAGGGAGGCAAAAAAAAGCTGTGATATCAATAAAGGTAAAACTTTTTAAGGTTTATCAAACTTAAAATTAGAGCTGACGAGGGTTTTAGGCCTGCCGGGCAATGTTGTACATCTGTTTAACGTGATGCCCTTTCTGGAGTTGAGAGATTTTTTTCATTCTCGCTCAGACACCAAGGTTTGCGGCAAATCCTTTTACACGATTCACATGAAAGTCTCCGCTTCCCAAAGCCTTCGCAGATATAAATGACAAAAGCTCACGTTATCTGCCCCATTTTTCAATCGCCACCGTATGGGATAAGGAGCCTCACCGCTACTGGATTATATCTTTAATGCAGATTTTCCACTGAGGTTTTAGTTTTGAAGCGTTCGTCTTTAGAAATGTGTGGATTTAAAAATAAATAAACCAGCTCTCGGGTCACAATCCTGCTCCAAGCAGAGCCAAAGGAAGAAGCGGTAGGCAATAATTTCTGCCTCGTTAGCAATGATGTCCCCTTTCTTGGATTAATAAGGAACCATGAGCCCAATCCACTGCGGTGCCATCGCACAGATGGAGCCGTGAGGTGAGGACGAGGTGGGATGCTTTTGGGAATGGTCCTCCTCAACCCAAAGCAGCAGGGCAGGTATTTGTTGTACTAATAACGGAGCGCGGCATTGATGCCGAGGGGTTATCATAGGATCATTGAATCATTGAATTCCAGGTTGGAAGGGACCACAAGGATCATCCGCTCCAACCTCTCAAGGTAAAAGTAGAGTTTAAATGAGCTGGGTCGGCACCCTGTCCAGCTGAGTCTTAAACCTGACCAGTGTAGGGGGATTCACCACTTCCCTGGGAGATTGTCCCAGTGTTGGGTTGAGGTCGTGGTCGCTTTGGTCGCTCGCTCTTCAGCATCAGGGCCGTTCTCCCAGGAAAACCCAAGATCCTTCTGTCCTTAAATAAAATGTATAACCCAAATGCTGATGGCAACGTGCGAGCTCTCTTAGTTCACAAGCAGCAGCTCCCTCGTGTCTCGGCGTTCGTTGGTTATTTTTCATTAACATAGCAGGTACGAGCAGAGCCTTCGGAGTTCGTTAGCAACGCTGTGGTCCTCATTTCTTACCGAAAAGCCTCTGTGTGCAACCTCGGTGCAATTCAAGATGATCTGCACCTGATTTAGACTTTAAATTCTGAAAATTATATATATAGGAGTGAGCCTCCTCCTCCTGTGGACTCTCATGAGATGCTACAAAGATATATATTCTATATCTCATGAGATGCTATGTATCTATATATTCTGTATCTCATGGGATGCTATATAACTATATATCTCATGAGATGCTATATATCTAGATACTCTATATCTCATGAGATGCTATATATCTATATATCTCATGAGATGCTATATATCTATATACCTCATGAGATGCTATATATCTAGATACTCTATATCTCATGAGATGCTATATATCTATATATTCTGTATCTCATGGGATGCTATATATTTAGATACTCTATCTCATGAGATGCTTTATATACTCTGTATCTCATGAGACACTATATATATTCTGTATCTCATGAGATATGCTATGTATCTATATATTCTATATCTCATGAGATGCTTTATTCTATGTATTCTATATCTCAGGAGACACTATATATTCTGTATCTCATGAGGTGCTACATTTCTATGTATTCTATACATTAAATGCCTGATATCTGTATATTCTATATCTCATGAGATACAATAGATATCTGTATATTCTATATCCCATGAGATATGTTATATATTTATATACTGTGTATCTCATGAAATGCTATACATCTATATATTCTTAATAATCATAAATTTCCTCTAAGTGCCATTAAGTAGGATACATTTGGTTGTGGTTATCTCGCTATAAACCACCCCAGTGATGTTACAGTGCTGTCACTGCCCGGCGTGGGGCTCTCCATCCAACGGCCCCATCCAGAGCGCAGTTCTGATCTCAAGCAAAATGCAAGTGCAGCAAAGCTTCCCACCGCCCTGCATGAGAAAATATTTTTAATACTCAGGTGCTAATTACTGGGAAACGGATTCCTGAGTCCCCTAAGGGGAGCTGTAGGGGGAGGTGTTATTTCCATCTAATTTATTACATTTAGGAGCCACTCTCCTCCCACCGCATTTTCTCCATTTGTGTGTCAGCTGCGTATATTTTTAAATTTATTTGGTTTTTAATTCTCCACGAGCACCCAGGAGCCCTGGCAGAGATCAGATTTTTTGCTGTGACGAACTGCACTGGGAAGGACCAAGTCTGTACTGAGTCAGGACGTAGAAATAGGCAACCAGGTAGGAAAGAGCAAGAACGAAGACAAGCCTAATATCTCGGAAAATAATGCCAGGGTGCACGCAACCTAAGGTGGCGAGATGTCTGGAGCAACAAAAAAGGAGATTTCACGTGGAATTTCAGTCTCAAACCTCTCAGGTATCTGAAGGCATCTCCAAGCTTCTCAATCTCACTTATTTTTTGGTAAAAAAATCACTGAAAAGAAGAAAAACCAGGGACTTTCTAGTTTGTCTTTCCAGATGGGACTCCCCACAAGACACAGAAGTTTTGGGAAGTTCTTGGTTTGACTTCATTGCAATGAGTACTTGGAAAAAAAAGATGGATAAAACTTGCTATGAAGAAGTGAACTGATGTGAAGAACCTTATTTTAAGAAGACCAAATAGCCCAAATTGACCTCTGGTGGCCAAGCGATGGCCTTCGGCTCTGTGCATCTCCCTCCCGTTGATCTCAATGGGGTTGTGGTTGGACATAGTCTTTACTATGTGTTTTACTCCTCACTTCCTAGCTCCTCACTTTGGGTTTTTTTTTTGGTTTCACGCAGGCCTTCCCACGTTACTTTAGCAAAGTTTTATGTGTTTTAATTTTCTTTTATTACTTTGTTAGCCGGTTTCCAACTGCTTCACGAGACAAGTCAATGAGACAGAGCTCCTAATAAACCTGCATCCATCAATGCCTTGTTTGCCTCGCTCTCCTCTCTAACTACTACCCAATCACTTGGACGACCACGCTCTGAGCTCGCAATTAGACCCGTGCTTTGTGCCTCTGATGAAAGAAGATTAATTAAATCAGTGCTTTTCAAGACGAGAACAAATGCAGGGATGGTTTTGGCAATTTTCTCCTTCCTTTAAACCGGTAGCCTATGAATTTAGAAACAGAACTAACATTTTGCCCTGGTAGAAAACAATAAACTGAGATGGATACACTGGAGCCTTATGGAAAAGCTGCGTTTTCCTTCCCAAAATGCAAATTACTGAATGAAATGAGGTGAGATCAGGGGAAAAGTTCATAACCTCCCATCCAAAGAGTAAGACAAATGTCTGTGATGAACCTTTCTTTTTCTTAAAGGAAAAAGGGTGACCCTTTGAGAGAGGGTAACCCAATGATGTACAATATTTGTCTTTATCTCTTGGAGCATTCAGGCTAAATTTGGGTACATTTCTGTGGTCACTACAGGTGACACCCAATTCTTCCCCTCTGCAGCTTCTGGAGAAGACTTTTCCAGTGCGTTTGTGCTCAGTGACAGTAGATTTTAAGTCATTTTGGAGGATTCACGCCTTTTCAAACACCGTCCTTCTCCAAAACAGGTTTTTCTTGGGAGAAAAAAGGAGATCCATTGATGTTCTTTGTGTGAAGAAACATCACAGATAACGAAGGACTAATTATTTTCCTACATTGGCAGCTGTGAAGAGGAAGGTTGCGGAGAGCATAATGAGCTGGTAACAAGTATTCTCAATTTACTGATTATTTTATATTTAAGACCCTTTTTCAGGGTGGGTTGTCCATGTCCCAAGTGCTGATATCACCTGGACTTCTTGGGTTTTGTGGTCGCTAAATAAAGACGTACCAAAGCGTGTCGGCGTTGTAAACCATCATTATCTGTAAGTAAAGTGCTTTTCAGTCCACAGATGAAAGAGTTTTCCAGTGCAAAGCATTGCAGTTACTGGAAGTTACTCTTTGTTGAGTTTTATTGGGTTTAGTTTAAAGCATTTTTGATATCTTCTGTGGTTTTCTGGCTAATGTTTCACAGGGCGTACCTAGACACGCACTAACTCCTGCCACAGGTTTTGATTTATAACAGTGTGGTACTATTTGATATTTTCCTTAAAACGCCTTCTGTCTGGAGTCTTGTACTTCTCATAAAAAAATACCAAGTTTTCTTTTAAAACTGTGCCCATATTGCAGCTGAACATAATACCACGTTAATCAAAAGCAAGCACTGGTTTGTGTCTGTGCTTCTCGAAAGCTTGGCCGCCTTCAGGAAAATTGCCAAGGGGGTTGCGTTGATTTACATCCAATGTTTAGGCGATATGGGGGGGAAATGGGGATGTGGGTTTTTCGGCAGGGTCTGACCCTGCTTGCGTTGGGTTGTTCCACCCAATAACGGTGAGTCCTTGGTGGTCAAGAGGTGGAGCTGATGAGAGCAAATCAAACCAATTTCCATCAAAACCCATAAAATTGGGTGTGATGAAGCAAATCAAAGACCAATGAGTGTTGGTGAGCAAGGTCTTTGAGAATTGGGGGCTGCACCCCGTAAAGGACCACGCCATAAGGTGTGCGTAGCCATGGGTTATCCATACTGGGAGCATCCCTGGTGACCCATAGCTGTACTGGTGTGAGAAGGGCTTGGACTCACTGCATCTCCTCCATGGTCCATGGGGACGTTCATGCTCCGGAGCTGCCATCCCAATATGAAATTCCCATGTAGGGTTCACAGCACGGGGCGGATTTAGCCCTGTAATTGGGCAGGTCAGGCTCACACCATCATTTAATGGCAATTTAAATCCCTCTCGCGCCCCGATGCGGAAATATTAACACTTTGATTGAGGCCTTTCAGTCTTGGGGCTCTTCATCAAGCACGGCGCGGAGCCGGTTCTCTCGTAATGACCCAAGGGTTTAAGACATCAAAACCAGGCAAATTTCCTTTCTTCTTCTGTTTGAAACCCTCCAGTCGGCTGCTCAGACCTGCCCTTTTCCTGCTTCTCCGCAGTCCTTGTTATGAATAAATGCAGCAATTAGGGACATTGTGTTTGTAAGGCTAATAATAATTAATGCATTGATTAAAAATAGGAAATTATGCAATCGGAGCAGAGAAGAAACCCAAACTCTTTCCTGCAGGAGGCTGTTTCCTAGGAGGTTTCCTTCTGTTACAGAAATATTTACTTGCAGTCAGAAAAAAAAGCAATTTATTTCTAGTGGAAGAATAAAAAAATCATTTTCTCTGCAGCCTAATGGGCAGATGTATTTGTTTTTAATAAACATACGGAAAGGGATGGGGTTTTTTTTTCTGCAGACAGGAATTAGCATTCGGGAGCTTATAAATCTCCATGGCTTTTCTCTCTTTTTATTTAATTAAGGCAATTTTCAGGCTGTGTCCTCTCAAGTCCTCATAGTTTTGTTGAGGTTTTCCGTGGCTGTTTGGGCTGTGTATTTTCAGCGTCTGAGCTTTAATGATGATGGGATTCCCCTCTCGGTTGAATTTCTCTCTTACCCTCGTTGGCATTCCCAATTTTTAGGGGTGTGATCTTTGCTGGAGGAGGCGCCTGCTGGGATCTTCCAAACTCAGTCATCTTCATGGCCTTGGAGAGCCCCACTTGGAAAAGAGACCCCCAGTTACATGGGATTATGGAATAATTGGGTTGGAAAAGACCTTTGAGATTGAGTTCGTCCTTGGGAACTCCTCCACGTTGTGGGGGTGCTTTTGCCAGAGGTGATGTTTTGGGGTTTTGCCATAAAAACTGAGCACCCTGCCCATCTCCTGGCGTCTTTTGAGGTGACTGAGGGAGCTGGGGGGTTCAAGTGGAGAAGAGGAGGTGAGGGGAGACCTGATTCCCTCTGCAGCTCCTGCCAGGAGGGGGTAGCGAGGGAGGCGGTCTCTGCTCCCCAGGGATGAGGGGAAACGGCCTCAAGTTGTGCCAGGGGAGGGTGAGGTTGGATATGGGGGAAAATTTCCTCATGGAAAGGGTTATCAGGGCCTGGCAGGGGCTGCCCAGGGCAGTGGTGAAGTCCCCATCCCTGGAGGGGTTCAGAACCGTGTGGATGTGGCAATTGGGGCCATGATTTAGTGGTGGCCAGGTGATGGTTGGACTCAATGTTCCCAAAGGTCTTCCCCAACCAAACAATTCGATCATTTGATGCTATTTCAACCCCCAATGACCCAAGGTGCCTCTGAGCAAACTCCAACCAGGCCATCCCCAGTTTAAGGAGGTGCTAGGGTGGGTGGACAAGAGCCTGTGGTTCCTCTCCCTCCCAGTTCCTCTCCCTGCTGGTTCCTCAGTATTCAGAGCACCACATCATTATTAGCAATGCAGTTTCTCCACTTTACAGCCTGGCCCCGCCAGGTCACGCTGTGTTATAAATCTGTGACAAGTCAAGCGCTGCTTTTTTGCTGGGTGCAGTCGCGCTGCGTGGCCCCATTAAGAATAACAGCGTGAATAACCATCAGCCATTAATTTTGACGAGATGGGGCCCGTATCACCTCAAAAAGATACTGATGCCATGGGAGACGTTTGGCTATTTCCACCCTTCAGTCCCTTAATGAATAAAATAGGAAAGTAGCCGCAGTTTGCCCCACAGATGAGTAACGGAGCCCACACAAAAGTTTATCCCATGAGCATGTGTGGGGGGAAAGCGCCGAATAATAATGGGTGATAATTTTCTCCTTAATATCAGCTTTTCTTCTTGATTTTTAATTTCCCAGAGAATGAGAATGATGATAAACAACTGCCCTTCATGCCCACTTTTGGGGAGCTCTTGCTCCTCAGTCTTAATTTTCCCATTGAACTCAAAGCTTTGATCAGAGCATCCTCACAGGACTCGAGCACCAATTCTCCACCTTGTGCGTGATTAGGATGGACAACTTAGAATAAATCTTCCATATATTCATCTTCTACTCAAGCACAAGGAGCTGGAGATGCTTCCTCACCAACACTTGGGAATGGCCAACAGTTCACTGGGAAGGGGCTGAGATGAGCTCCCACCTCACAGCCCCGATCCAGATCCCCTCTTTGATGCCCTGTCCCCATTTCACACTCGATTTTGGTAATTGTTTGGGATAATCCAGGTGAAGAGTGGGGAGATGGTTGTATGACATTAGAAGACCATAAGTTCATCATGAGTGATACCCAACAGTGGGATACAGCCCAATGTGTTTCCATCTCCCATGGGGCACCTGCCAACACACTCCACTATTGACAGAAGAAATAAAAAAAGAAGCTAAATTCAATTATTTGGTCGTTTCTCATCTTGAAATGATTTTTATAAATGGGGAAAATGAAAAGGCACAACACAACCGGAGCCAGGCATAGCCAGATGCCAAAATAAAGAAGAAACAAATAATAATAAAAAATAATAATTAATAAAAAAAAGGTGAAAGCTGAGCTGGATTTATCAATAACCTCGTGCACATCCTTGCCCATGCTTCGAGTTGAGAAAACACAGCAACGATGAGGTCAGGACTTCACCAAGGAGATTTACCCCAATATCTTCTTGACAAGAGGCTTAAAAACCAACACAGTGACTTCTGTCCCTGCAAAATGTCTTGACCAGGACCAGATCCCTGTGCGTATTCACCCCCCAGATCCCATCTAATATTTATCCTGGCTGCTCAAAGCTCCAGGATCCATAGGGGCACCCAACGTTCGCTGCCCATCGCCCACTTCCACCTCTGCAAATACATCGGTGCCGTCCCGAAAATCCCATCGAGCGCTGGGGAAGGAGACGGGCGCATAACTGACACAGCAAACAAGGTTGTTATTGAGTTTGGAGCTTGTTAGGTCACATTTGCATAGCGACGATGCCGGATTCATTATTCATGAGCAGAGGCTGCGGTGACCCCCGCCTCCCTCGGCTCCCCAGGTCCCAGCATTCGGCGTCTTTCCTGCTGCTTCAAGCAATTTCTCTTCAGGAGGTGCACGGCGCGGCGACAGCCGGATTTTTAATTCATGTGTGGGGCTTTTCAAGGCATGGCGTTTACCACAATACATAAAAATCAGGCTTTGTGGGTGGAGAAATGGCCTAAAATTGTGTTTAAGAGGAGTTTTCAGTGGTGGGGAATGGGCACAAGCCTTCCATGGTCCTGTCCTTCCTTGAGTGACCCGTTGTGGCATGGAAAAAAGCCCAGGGACCCCAGGAGGGGTTGGGGTTGGGCTACAACGAGGCAAATTTGGGTTGATTTGGGATTGGAGAGCCCACCCCATGGCAGATGTGGGGTACAGCCCTTAGGGGGATGGAGCAATGACCCAAAAAGGGCTGGAGGCAAGAGGAGCAGGACAGGCAGTGCTGCTGTTGACTTAATTTGTTTTAAAAAGCATCATTGCTTTGGGAAAATCCTCCTGGGAAAAGGTGCTGGAGCCTTTTCATGGGACCCTTCCCAAAACACATCGAGCACGGCCCGGGCTGAGCCATCCTCGGGGCAGGAGGAGCACCAAAACCACCATAAATGAGCGTCAGAACGGCTCCCTCTGTCTGTGCATGGCCTGCGATGGAGAAATTAAACAATACCTGTTTTTGAAGGAGCCTTAAAATGTTTTGGGATGCCAAAATTGGCATTTTTAGCAGCAGGAAGGGGTGATCAGAAGCCACTTAGGGGTGCACTGCCAAGCAAAAGGTGATTTGTCCTTGGTGTGAGGTGCTCTCCAAAGAAAAACCACCTATAATGAACACGAATGATACTAAGAAACATCCTTAAACATCCCAAAAGTGCTGGGATAAAATTGCAAGTAACAATTTGCAACAGGCACAAAAGCTGCTGCAAGGGAGCGTTTCCAGTAGGAGAAAGCAAGACAGCTGGAGAACACTAAATATTGAATATTTTGACCATTTCTGGCTGGTTTTTTCACCAGCCCCTTTCCTCTCCACACCAACACAGAGTGGGGACCCGGGGGAGGCAAAAGTCCAAATAAAAACCTCTTTTCTGTCATCATTTTAATCAAAATTAATGATGCTGGTCGCTCGTTAGGAACAAAAATGAACCTCAATGGCTCCTCAATCAGGGAGATGTGGGGGGGTCTGACCCCCATCCAGGGCTGGGCCATCCCCATCGCTCCCCTTCCCTTTCCTCTGGTGTGGCTGTGCCATCTGGTGGCAAACTGGAGGAAAAAATACATATATATATATATAAAAAATAATCCTGTCCATCATTTAATATATATATCTTATTATATATTATTT
>NW_010200964.1:0-10903 GCF_000695765.1 Mesitornis unicolor | reverse complement strand
GCCGCGCTGGGAGAGCCAGCACTCCACATTACCCCATTGTAGAAAGACACTAGGTTGGTCAGGCAGGACTTGCTCCTATAAAGCCATGCTGGCTGTCTTGAACCACCTCCCTGTCCTCCATGTGCCTCAGCATAGTTTCTAGGAGGATCTGTTCCATGACCTTCCCAGGCAGAGGTGAGACTGACAGGTCAGTATATCCCAGGGTCCTCCTTTCTACCCTTTTTAAAAATGGGTGTGATGTTTCCCTTCTTCCAGTGATTTTTTCCTTCTCAGTCCCCGGGGCCTTCCCCCGACTGCCATGACTTTTCAAATATCATGGAGAGTGGCTTGACAACTACATCAGCCAATTCCTTCAGGACTCTGGGATGCATCTCATCAGGTCCCATGGACTTGTGTATGTTCAAGTTCCTCAGACGTTCAGAAACACTGCCTTCACTTACAGTGGGAGGGATTTTTTTATCTCTGGTCCCTGTCTTGTGGGCCATCAGCTCAAGAGCTGTGAGGAGAGAGGTTGCCAGTGAAGACTGATGCAAAAATGTTTCTGAGAACCTCAGCCTTCTCCTCGTCTGCTGTTACCAGTTCACCACTGTTGCACATCAGGGAGGGGACTCTTTCTTTAACCTTTTTTTTTCTGGTTGACATACCTGTAGAAGCTCTTCCTTTTTTATTTGGCATCCCTTGCCAAGTTCAGCTCCAGCTGTGCCTTGGTCTTCCTGACCTCATCCCTATATACCCAGACAACATCCCCGTACTTTTCCCAGGATGCCTGTCCCTGCTTCCACTACCTATGCAGTTCCACCTTCCCTTTTAGTTTGTCCAGCAGGTCTTGACTCTTCCATGCTGGTGTCTTCCCTTCCTTGCCTGATTTCTTACACTTGAGGATTTAGAGATCTTGCACTCTGTGGAAAGCCTCTTTAAAGATCTGTTCTGCTCCTTTGTCCTTGAGGGCCATTTCTCAGGGGATCCTATTGAATAACTCCTTGAAGTTGGCTTTACTGAAATTCAGGGTCCTACCTATGCTTCTCATATGACTCATATGCCTTAAGACAGTGAATTGCAGCAGGACATGATCGCTACAGCCCAGGCTGCCTTCAATCATGGCATCCCTGATTAGCTCACTCGCATGGGTGACCATCAGGTCCAATCACTTCCCCCTGAGCAGGGAGTCACCATACCTGGTGGTATTTAAAAGTCTTGTAGATGTAGTGCTAAGGACAGTGTTAGTTTTATGGTTAGATTTTGTGTTTTAAAGGTCCTTTCCAAGCCAAATGCTTCTATTATTCTATTATTTTCTTATATACTGGAAGTATTTTGGTTTTTATCTTATTTCACTGCAGTCTATAAAAAAGTATTTAAATTCATCTTTTGGTTATTTTAATGTAATCATGAATCTCATATCTAAAAATATAGTTTGAATTAGAACAAAAAAAAAGCCCTCAAAACTTTCACGTCTTTATTCTGACATGTAATGGTCTACACAATAGCCAAGACTTCTTCCCAAATAAGGATGCTTCTTACTAGAGAAAGACTAGCACTTAGAACTGCAAATTTATTTTTTTTTATTTAATTGTTCTTAGTATCCTTGGTCTGGATCATTAATAGCATATCTGGAAAATGCACAAGGAAACCAGTTACGGCTATTGTTTTACCTAGTTTTCCAAAGCAGAAAAAGTTGTTTCATTTGGATAAGGCATTTACACTTCTCAACAGAGATTTCAAATCACTCCTAGAAAAATCAGAAGCAATATTAAATGAGTACTAATATTACCATTCGACAACAGGCTCCTGTTAATCTTCCCTAAAAAGCAGATGAAACATAATTCCTCACATAAAGCTAATTCTGTGTTTTCCTGGTTCTTGTGGACTGTAGTAGCAGATGGTATCAGCAGCATCCCTTCAGCTTTGGCTAAGAGTCAGCTTTTCATTTCATTTTGTCTCTTTTTAATTTCAACCATGGGCACTATATACAGTAACTGCTCAAGTCAGTCAAATAATTATTGCAAAATACCATTTGTGGTGAAACTCAATGTCTATCTACTGAAAAATAATTTGCAGATAACATTTTTTTCTCTGCAGCCAGATACAGAGACAATTCAAATGAACTTTCTTAATAAGATACCCAAGGCAGATGTACTTCTGTAGTGTCACAGAGCATTCATCTTTCCTAACATTTTCAATCTGTCTTGCCGTGATACCTTTCAAGTGCCTTTCCACATTAGTCATGGGCCCAACTGGCAATGCAAAGATCCTTAGATCCTTCTCTGAGCCTGAGACTGAGGAAGAAATGTTCAGAGCTGGTGTTGTACTTCCTCATTATTAGAGATGATTCTCTAGAAGATTGATGGCTCCCTCCAACACCCTTACTTCTCGTAGCCTGGGCCCTATTATCCTCTATCCTTGAGACAAAATTGCCTGTCCTCCAAAGCAGAAACCTTACCTCTGCCAGTGGTTGAATCTGCAAGGCACATTCCCTTTCTTAGCTTTCTCAATAGAAGAAGGGCAAGCAGAGGAGTCAGAAGGAATTAAGTGACATCTTCCTGGGCAGGTTTGCTTTCTTCGTACAAAACAAGAGTTGTTTTCAGTAGTCACTCTCTCTGCTTTTTATGGATGATGGGAGAGAGGATCAGACAAGTAGGGATGACAGAGATTATCTTTCTTGACTGTTAATGAAGAACCTCATTCTGTGCATCCCCACAAGTGGTAGCAGTGTAATGCTAATTGTATACCAGCATAAGCATTATTTAAATGTAGTCAAATATGCTTAAAAATTTAGAAGACCTATCTAAGGAAGAATTAAGATTGCATGGAAAATATGATATATAGAACTATATACAAAAGTGAATATATAGTAAATAATATTTTTATTCGTGGTAAATTTTTGCAAAAGTATGTTCTTTGTATAGTTCTTTTCATTGTATGCATAAAATTAAACATAACTGATGGTCAGACAGTGTGGGAAAAGGGATCATAAATCTAGTGTATATGAGCTATAACTTTATTTAGCAATTTATATCTTTTAATTTGTTTTATTGATCTCATGATAAGATTCTTAACCTTATTCTGCACTAACTGCATCTAGTACTATTCTTTATTTTTATTTTTACTGATGTGATTATAATCTGTGTTGTGGTTTAGGCCCAGTGCATAACTGAGCACCACAATGTCCCAAAAAGGGGGCTAGTCAAAATAAGGACTGGGAGGGCTTCTCACCACTTAAACAGCTCACAGGCAAAAGACAGACTCATCATAGGGAGAAAAAAAAAATAATAATTTTACCGACATCAGAGTAGAACAATGAGAGATACAACCAGATCTTTAAAGTCAGAACACCTTCCCCCCACCCCTCCCTTTTTCCCAGGCTCAGCTTTTGCCCTGGGACGCAAGGTTGATGGGAATGGGAGTTGCAGTCAGTTCATGCCATGCAGTCTCTGCCGCTCCTCTTCCGGGGGATACAGGAGGACTTCTCCTAGCCTCCTTCTGCTTCGACGTGGTGCAATTCCCACAGGAGAAAAAGTCCACAAAGCTCCAATCTGGGCTTGCCCACAGCTGCAATTTTCCTCACGCACAAAACTGCTGCAGCCCAAGTCCAATCTGGGTCTGCCCATGGTCACAGTTCCTTCACACACAAACTGCTCCAGCACACACTGTCTGGAGTCATGGCTTCTTCAGGGGAAGCCACAGAAAACACAATACATCTGTTACAGTTATTTTTAAAAATATTTTTTATTTACCAATAACAACTGCTGTTAGAAAGTAAAAAGGTCTATTATTTAGATATCAGAGCCATACTTTATTTGTTGTAGAGAAAAAATATTCGTTTTAAATGACAAGGAAAATTCTAAATTTTTGGCTTGTACTATTTTTCATCAGGACAGTTGCAATGTATTAGTAAAATTCTGCCTCCAGGCTTATGATAAACATAATGCCATGCAAAGCTCTTATCTTGAAATTATGAAGAGTATATATTATCTCAGCCATTTTAAATTACCTTGAAGTGTCCAGTGAGATTAAAATAACAGCCTTTCCCTTCCTAAAGTAACAGCATGAATTTAGTTCTGTGTGACTGTCTTTGTAAACATTCCCTAGGGTGCCCCTTAGAACCTTTTAGGAAATAGAAGATTGGTGTTCAGAAAAAAAAATCCTACAACTTTCTTTTATTAATTTTAAAATTGTTAGAAATGTAACTCTGCCCTTGTCTTGATGAAATTCATCAAATATTTACCAAATGTGTCCTTCCACATCATCTTAGTATGTAACTGATAAAACATTAAAAAGCTGTCACGAGAGGTATATTTATAAGTTTGACTGCAAAATCATTACGTTGCCTATAAATGTCTTCACTATGCAGGAAAAAAAGGAAAGAAAGTCTCTCTGGTATTTTCCGGAGAGGTATTCTGTGTTGCTGAATTAAAGGTTTGATTTCACAAATGCCAGGTCTCCTGTTCACCCACCAAAGTATGGAGGCAATGCAGGGAAATACTGGATGAAAGGGTTGGTTCCATTGTATAATTACTGACACTAGTGACAAGGAGCAGAAAAGAAGTATCTCCTTAATACTAACTGAAATATAGCAGTACTTAACCATCTCAATATTAAGGAATACTAGGAGTATCACTTTAATTTCTAGCTGCTTTTCTAAATCAGAACCATAGTTGTTATCTGTGCACCTATTAAGAGGATAAGGATGGAGAACTGATTAGGTTGGCAGAAGGAGAGGTGGTGGGCAGTGACCAGCTGCAGCGATGGATGATCAGGTTAAAGCAGGCAGATAAATAAGAATAAAAAGAGTTAATTAGTGAGAGGATGAAACAAAGAAAAAGAAAGACTCAGCAGTAAGAATTAAGTTCCTAGCACAAAAGTCTATTAGTGTATGAAACTATCTCCTGGAGGAAATGATAGATATACTATTTTTTGACTCACCGCACATTAGATATGATAAGGTATTCATAAACAGTCAAAAAAAAATCCAGTTCTTACAAGCAGAAAGACAACAAAATAACCTTAACAAGGCTTTCCAATTTTGTATTTTCCTTTATACTGTTTACATGACTTAGTGGCAGATACTGCAGAGCAGTCTGTCTGTCTGAGATTTTTAATAGGTTGTTTTAATAAGCCCTTCTTGTGATTTGTGTTTCTGATACGAACAGCAATTACCCAGCCAAGTAATGAGACTCTAATGAACATGTCTTTCCTAGATTACTTTAAAAGTTCATCAGAGAAGCCTGATAGCATTGTAAAACTAAAATCTGCTTTTTTTTCCTGTCAAGACACATCTGATTGTTCTACTAAGTACATTCCACATGAGTAATTGAGAGATGAAGAATAAATAGATACATACAAGTGTATGTGTATATGTGTGTGAACATGAAATATATGCTATTTTATTTACCACTATTTTTACTATGATATAGAACAAAAATATAAATTAGTTTTGGCATTCAGTCTGATCCAAATCTGTGCATCAATAGAGTTCTTGTCACCACAGTTTTTGAGTCAATATGTATTTCCCCTGTGTACATGAAGGAGCTTTTTAATATTTAGTATTTCTGAAATTTTAGATATTTAGTATTTCTGAAGGAAAAAAAATAGAGGACTTAAACAAGGTTATTAACTTCAGATCAATGCAGTGCCATAAAGGACTGGCACTGTGCAATGAGGAAAGGAAAGAAAAAGTGGGATGATGATTTACCTCTGCTTGCAATAGGTATGAGAAATAATCCTGACCCATTGGACTACATATCAAAATTTCTGTACAGCCAAGTATTGCAAATCATGTACCATATAACTTAGAAGGTTAAAAACCTAGGCTGAATTTTTGAAGTAGTTTACTGTCAAGAAAAGGACAGTAGTACACATCCTTTTCTTTAACTGTTTTAGACACCTAAGATGGGATGAAACCTATCCTAGAAGGGCTAATTTATCTCCCTTAATAGACAGGGAGTCTTGTAAAACTAATTCAGATGTTGAGGTTGCCATTAAAGAGATTAATATTTGATCAGAAGAGTCCCACCACAAACAATAGTTCATGAATGATGTGACTCAAAAATTTTCATGGTAAGTAGCCTTAATTTAAGCTGTGAGACAAGAGTTGTTTTTATAGGGTAATTAATGTATGGTTTGGGTATGCAGCAACCTGATGAATTCAACTGCTCAAGCTTGGCCCTTGGTCATGCAACAAAGTAATACTGTGAATTGTTTTACCGGAATTAAATTTAAAAGCAATTTCAATCATTTTGATAAGGTTTTATTTTTTGACAGATTATTTATTTATTTACTTACTTGTTTGTTTATTTTGGTATATCTTTTCCTCTGACAATGAGTCCTATAAAAAAAGCAGAGAAAACAGAATAAATAGAGTTGATACTACTATTTGGAAATGTTTTTTTCCTTTATCATACCTACATGTTTCCCAAATGAATTTTCTTTATAGCAAATTACTTGATAGCAATGTAGTCAGATATTAAAATTATTTCAGTGACATGAACTGCTCATATTAAATTATGGTCTGAACTCCAGGTGGATATATTCCTGGTTTAAGAATTTAAATTCCATTTTTAAGCTTTAAAAGATTTTAAATTGTTTATTATTAATGGTAGCTATGGTTTAAATTCCAAAAAGAAAAAAAAATCAACCCAGGATTTTTTAGTTTAGTTTTCCTGCAGGTAGTCAATAGATAACAAGAAAAGCAGGTACTGTTAATTATCCTGACACTGCTCAAATAAAAGTCACTGACAGCTTGTCTCAAGCAATATACAGCATAAAACCAGGAATTTACTCAAGCTGCTGTGACTAAGGAGAAATATGAATAGCAAGACCAAAAACTCCCTATATCCCAAAGACCTAGGAACCAGATTCCTAGCCCACAGGCCCCAAACCTTTTTCTCTTGGAACTCAATTTCTTTCCTGTGAGTTAGAAATTACACTCCTTGAATTCAAAGTATGTAATTGCTGAGATACCCATTCAGGACCAAACCTTACCTTGCAAATTGATGGCTGCAGATTGCTGGTGAACAATGACAAATAGTGATTCTCCTCGGGATATGTTTGCAAGCAGAGAAATAGAGGAAGGGCTATTTGCGTCAAAAACTTAAATTGCATTGAATAATGCAACTGGTTGTAGTTGATACTAAGCAGAAAACATTAGAAAAAGGAGCCAGTGATTTCACAGAGTGAAAAGAATGAGACAATATAAGAGAAAGGAGGGGTGCAAGGCTTGGGAGTGTATGTGCAGAGGTAAAGTTTGAAGTATTTGCAGAACAAAATTAACAGCAGGAAAGGTAAAACATGGCTGTTGAAAGGAAAGTAACAACTATTTATTTTAATCAGAATTTTTTTTTTTACTGTATCGTCACTGCATTAAAGCAGTGATCACTGAAACAGCATAGGTCCAGGCAGCTTAGACCAGTAAATGGGATTTACTAGCGTAGAACTAGTGAGAGCAAGTTAAGTCTTGCAACAACAAAAAAATACAACTCCATATTTGGACTTGAAATTCACTCTTGAAACCAGATGATTTATGTCAATACCTTCCATCACCAAGCATCTCCACCCATGTATACAACATTTTGAGTATATAACCTCAAATGCTGTCATAGTGCCAGAAATATGAATGATACCAGCAATTTAAAGCTCTTAGATGAACAGAATGCATAGAGGGAGAGAAATCATAAGAAAAAACATAGTTTTAACAGCTAAATATTTATTTCTTTAGATGCATGCTTTATTGACCAAAATCTATTTTGAACTTTTTTTTTTCTATAAAAGGGGAACATGTTCTTCTCTTTTGATTTATTCTACTTGACAGATAAATACACTTTTCAGGGAGTTCTAAAAATAGTTGACAGACTTATAGTTATCTTTTCCTTCTATATCTATCTCATATACTACCAGGTACTTTATAAGTACTGCAAAACATTAAACAACAGTAGTTTTGCAAAATGAGACTTGAAACAGTTCTTGTAATGTCCTGACAGTTTTGCTTTGTTTCATGGAGAACAAATGACAAGAAAAGTGGTGGTACTAGCGAACAGTGCTGTGGAGAACTGAGCTAATGTAAATCCTTCATTTATGTAAAATAAAAGGTGAAGAGAGATTTAGTGAGTGAACTCAAAAGTCATACATAAGAGAAAATAGGTTTCAGAATTGACCTGAGCAGGATAAATTGTGGCATTACTCACACAACGCACACACGCAAACGGATTATCTAAGAGAAAAGCAATAACAAAGATATTCTTACTAAATAAACTTTCTGTGTTCATCTCAGTATTTTTCCACTCAATGATGACAATAAAACTAACAGGAAAGCTTATGCTGTAGACCTTGGGAAATGTTGATGTCTTGTGTATACTTAGTACAGCATTATCTTAATCTCATTTCTTCACTTTTTGTTTCATTCCCTAGGGTATAGCTTTGTGTAAATTATCAAGGAAAGAGGCTATTCATTTACTTTGTGTGCAGAGTGGCCCTCACAGAGTAGAAAGCTCAGGCAAATTGTGCAGGTGGACAAGGTTATACATTGTCAATAATCACAGCCATGCAAAACCTTTGAAACAGAAACCTATTTTCCAGAGACAAATTTTTTTTAGTTATTATTTTCCTGTTATTTGAATTGAGGTCACTAGGATTTTGTCTGAGATATTGCATATTTGTTGCTGAACACCAGAATATAACTCTTTAGCTCTTGTTATCTTCTGTAATTCGTGTACTTGTGTAGCTGCCATGTTTAACTCACTGTTTATATCTGAACCACTGTTCTGTTTTATACAGGCAAATTAAACTGGATATGTCAAAGCCGTACAACTCCATAATCTCTGTAGAAATGAACCGAGATGCATGACATTTACTAATACATAAATTAACAAGATTAACGGGACATTTCTTCTTACCTTGGGAACCCAAAAAACCCATCTCTTTGTCCATACTAGATTAATTTTGCACTTTTCAGGTGGCTTATTCCTAATTTTTCATTCTTCAAAGATTATGAATAATATCAGACTGTAAATTTCTGATGCAGAAATTTGGTGGGATGCCCTCTGGGATTTTGTTTTCAAGTCTGCCTTTAGTCTTGAAGAGTTTTCTTCATCCAAATATGTACTAGGCTATGGCTCTGCATATACTTTTTCTTCAAATTCAGAGCAGGTTTACATGGTGCAAAAAAATCCCCACATAATTAAAATTCAAGACATGGGAACCACTGTAGTCCAGGAGGGTTGAATCTTTTTACCACTGTGAAAAAAACATCTGAGTTCTCTGTGTCCAGGTACAACTAAAGCAAGTTATTCTTAGTTGGAGTAAAGATAATATTATGCAGAAGTTCGTCCTTTGGCAAATTATCCTTGCAGTGATTTATTAATTTAGATATGTGGAATTTATTGTTCTAAACAGAGCAGTGCAATGAGCTACTATAAAATGTGTTCCTTTCTGCAGAGGTGACTAATTCAATAAAAATAAAAGTTATTTTATTCCTAGAATCACAGAATCACAGATACACACTTGAGGCTTGAAGTGACCTCTGGCAAACATCAAGTCCAAGATCCATTTGAAGGAGAGTCAACTAAAGCAAGTTGTTCAGGATTGTGTCCAGTTTTTATTATCTCCAAGGACAGTTCACAACTTTTCTGGATAACTTGTTCCAGTGTCTGACCAACCTCACAGTAAATAATGTTCATCGTATCCTTAAGAGGAGTTGATTCAGATTCAGATAAATAATAAGTTCAGTTGCAAATAAATGTGAGAGACAGCTATGGTCAGTGTAGCTGCTGGAGCAACAACCTTGATAAATTTCCTCCATCACTATAGATGATGTTGTAAGTCCAGTCTATTTTAGAATGATATTTCTAAGGTGATAGGAATAAAAAAATATTATTTCTAGATATAAAACACATGTCAAATCTTTATTTTAACAGCTAAGTGCAAACTGAATTAAGTTTAGGTTATATACCTTGCTACAAGATAGTCCTTGTCAAATAGAACTTGAAAGTTACTAACTCTTCCAATACATGGGAAATCTATGAACTTTTGCGGTACAAGCATAAATATGAGTAGATCAATAGGAATCTAAATTTCAAGGGGCCAGAAAGACATATATATCCTCTTTTATGGATGTAAAACAGTTTCTCCATAGTTCATCCCACAAGATTAATAGAACAGATCTGGAAACTGGATCAAATATAAAAAAAAACTGTTTCATTTAGAAAAAGAATCTCCAGTAAAACTGTGAAGTATATTTGCAGTAATCTTCTAGTCTTGTGTATTCTGATCCAGAATAACCCCAGAAGAGTATTTGAGTTTTTACAGAAATATGACAAGATCTATTTCCTTTTCCTTAGAGGCTAGGTGTTAGGTGAAGCATGAAAAGTAATAGTAATAAATGAAAATGAAGGATTGGAACTATAAAAGTAAAGAAAGCAATATACTTAGGTTGCAATACGAATTTCTACACTGAGTAAACATAAAGACATCAAAAATATTTACAGAATATAGAATTCCCAAACCTATACTTTAAAAAAGCTCTCCTATTTTCTCTTTTGCCTCTTGCCGCAAGGTCACTGTCCGGGGACCGCGTCGGCGCCACTGGGCCCTGCCATTAGCCTTCCCTTCCCTTCCCTTCCCTTCCTTTCATTTTCCATTAATCAAATTAGAAATATTCCAGAAATCAGAGTAGAATTCCCTCTTACAGATAAAGATTTGAGAAACTTATAGCCTCTTACTTATGATCTAGATGAAGACATTTTACTCAAACGTCATATTTCTCACTGCTGAATACATCACTTGTTGAAACAGTGCAAATATCTACTCACAAATTTTACAGCAATTTTATAAAAGAATTAGAGGCAGATTTTAGAAGGTGATGTTTTAACACACATGAAAGTAAAATAATGTATTGGGTTTTCTGTGAGGGGTT